>NC_056441.1:70727032-71013560 GCF_018296145.1 Oncorhynchus tshawytscha
ATACCTGCGGCATTCCAGGAAAACGCTTTTAGTAGTTGTTGTCCTAGGCTACAGTACCTGGCTGAAATGCTTGCTCGCTAGCCTAACTTCCTTCCATGGGCAACGACAAGCCAGCTAGTTAACATTAGCCTACAACATCTAGCTACATATTGAACTTCCATCCTCTCAGGCTAGGGGCACAATGTATGAATCTATGGTTGGATCAGAACTGCCGTTAAATTAATTCTCTGTACTGACCAATGATTATAAAGTCCAAATCCATATTTCCATCCATGGATAATTTAGACGAGGGACAATTTTAGCTAGCTAGTATCCACGGGAGGACAACGACGCAACAATTTCAGTATTTTCTGTCTGACGTTTGGCATGTGATTGATGTGAAGCCAAATCAAACTGTCTTCCCTTGACACTTTTTGTGGTGCGTCAGGACCATTCACAGTTGAGCTCACTCAGTTTACTTCGCTGATTAGCTATTTATTATAAAACATTTTATTATCAAATCCTCGCTGGCTTTCTTCGCAATAATTTCTCTCTTTTTGACCACACAGCATCACATAGATGGGCTACACATACAGAGATAGAGGGGCTTTGTTTTGCTTGCTCAATGCTTTTTCCGGTGCCTCTTGCAAATGGAAAATTATGAAACGCAGACGAAAGAGATCGTATATTTCAATTTCTTTATTGGTACATTTGTTGGCAACCATTAATACATTCCAATGTGTAGTTGGAATGTGTACTTGGGTATAGTGTAGCATTTCTACCGACCATGAACTGGAAGGGCTTGATGAACTGGATCTGTTGAATTATTTGTTCTTGTGTCAACAACTCAGCATGTTGTCATGCAGGCTTTTACACCTTGCTTAATAAAGTTGTAGTTTGGGATTTTGGCAATGACATCCTTTAACTACTTTCCCTGAGTCAGATGAACTCGTGGATAAAAAATGTATGCATCTGCGTGCAGTTTAAAGAAAGTTGCTAACTAGCTTTAGCATCTGTTCCTTCAGACTTTCAGTCAATGCGCCAATGCTAGTTAGCATTGAGTCGCGAAACTACCTCTTCATGCTGGATGCAGATACATAAAAATTGTATCCACGAGTTCATCTGACTTTAGGAAAGTAGATTGTCAATGAGGCACTAACTATCCCTTTAAAAGGGGAAAAAAATATATATTTCAAATTCATATGTGAAAATGGCACGCGTCTATGTTTTATAGCAATACAGATAGAGAAAGATAAGTGTTTCCAATGACATCATTGGTGTGCATTGTGTGATTCTAACAAATGAGTAGGCGTTGCCTTTTTTTTTTACTACAAAACATAGAAATCGCCATTTTCACATATGTTGATGTTGGGGTGGTGCTGGAGATGATGAATATTACGTCTTTTAATTATTTATTTTTTTACATTCCTCTTAAGCAAGGTGTAAAAGCCTGCATGACAACATTCCAAGCTGTTGACACAATAACAAATAAATATTTCAACAGAACCAGTTCATTCAGCCCATGCAGTTCCTGATCTGTAAAACCGCTAACACTATACATAAGTGAACATTACAACTACAGCGATCAGACTTACCTCAAAGATATGTGAATTGAGTGAGACACCCTTCTCCCCATAAGCCACAGCTCTGTCCCCTAGAGAAAGTCTGTAGGCCACGTCCTGCTTGTCCCAAGGATGGATTCTGGAACATAAAGTCACTGGTAAAACCTCTTTTTCCACATTCCAAAACCCACACAAGCATACCACCTAGAATGAAGCAATGCATGCATCCTAAGTGGTATGCTAATATCAATATTGGAATGTAGCCTTATGTTCTCACATTATTCATAACTTGTCTGAAGTTAGAGCTGATTTGGAGAACCTGAAACCCAACATTAGAAAAACATTAATACTATAACAATTCATTTAAATTACAAGTTTGTAATTTGGTCATGTTTTAATAGGGTGCTCTAAGTTACTATTATACATTCCAAAACAGGCTGTCTAGCAATGATTAACAACCAATTTGACAGCTTGAAGAATTCTTTAAATAATAATGTGAAAATATTGTACGATCCAGGTGTGCAAAGCTCTTAAAGACTTACCCAGAAAGACTCACAGCTGTAATCGCAGCCAAAGGTGATTCTAACATGTATTGACTCAGGGTTGTGAATACTTGTCAATTTCTGTATTTCATTTTCAAAAAATGTACAAAAACATCTAAAAACATGATAGATGAGTGACATGAAAAATCTATTAAATCCATTCTGAATTCAGGATGTATCACAGACAATATTTTTCCTTGAGTTTTGTTGTGGTTTAGAGTGACAAAGTAGCATACAGCTAACTTCTCTCTCCTGTCTCTTCATTGAGCAGTGCAGCCCAAGTGGACCTGTTATTATGGATACTCACATTTTTATAGCCCCCATGAGCAGAGTACAGTCATGGCCAAAAGTTTTGAGAATGACACAAATATTAATTCCACAAAGTTTGCAGCTTCAGTGTCTATAGATATTTTTTGTCAGCTGTTACTATGGTATATTTAAGTATAATTACAAGCATTTCATAAGTGTCAAAGGCTTTTATTGACAATTATATCAATTTGATGCAAAGAGTCAATATTTGCAGTGTTGACCCTTCTTTTTCAGGACCTCCGCAATCTGCCCTGGCATGCTGTCAATTAACTTCTGGGCCACATCCTGACTGATGGCAGCCCATTCTTGCATAATCAATGCTTGGAGTTTGTCAGAATTTGTGGGTTTTTGTTTGTCCACCCGCCTCTTGAGAATTGACCACAAGTTGTCAATGGGATTAAGGTCTGGGGAGTTTCCTGACCATTGACCCAAAATATTGATGTTTTGTTCCCCAAGCCGCTTAGTTACTTTTTCCTTATGGCAAGGTGCTCCATCATGCTGGAAAAGGCATTGTTTGTCACCAAACTGTTCCTGGATGGTTGGGAGAAACTGCTCTCGGAGGATGTGTTGGTACCATTCTTTATTCATGGCTGTGTTCTTAGGCAGAATTGTGAGTGAGCCCACTCCCTTGGCTGAGAAGCAACCCCACACATGAATGGTCTCAGGATGCTTTACTGTTGGCATGACACAGGACTGATGGTAGCGCTCACCTTGTCTCCTCCGGACAAGCTTTTTTCCGGATGCCCCAAACAAATGGAAAGGGGATTCATCAGAGAAAATGACTTTACCCCAGTCCTCAGCAGTCCAATCCCTGTACCTTTTGCAGAATATCAGTCTGTCCCTGATGTTTTTCCTGGAGAAAAATGGCTTCTTTGCTTTAAGAGACGGTCCTGGCGCTTGTTGGACTTTTTTGGGTGCTCTGAAGCCTTCTTCACAACAATTGAACCACTCTCCTTGAAGTTCTTTATGATCCGATAAATGGTTGATTTAGGCGCAATCTTACTGGCAGCAATATCCTTGCCTGTAAAGCCCTTTTTGTGCAAAGCAATGATGATGGCACGTGTTTCCTTGCAGGTAACCATGGTTGACAGAGGAAGAACAATGATTCCAAGCACCACCCTCCTTTTGAAGCTTCCAGTCTTTTATTCGAACTCAATCAGCATGACAGAGTGATCTCCAGCTTTGTCCTCCAGCCTTAAATTTGTCAGAAGCAATCGGGCCTGGGTAGGGTAGGCCCTAAACGTTGTGGGTAGGGCTCGGGCTTAAAATTCAAGTCCGTACTGGGCTCTAGCACAGGGAGCAGCACAAGCAGCGATGACATCATTACATTATCCAAAAACATGGCAGACATTTGATGAATAAAACATTTTATTATCTTCTGCTGTGAGTGATGGAGAAAAGAAATTAGCAACAATTATTTGAATAATTCAAGGGATGTTTTGTGCACAAAGGTGATGACTAAAGTGTCTTCATTAGGAATTTTCAAATCTGACTTCTATATCAAATCAAAGTTTATTTGTCACGTGCGCTGAATACAACAGGTGTAGACCTTACAGTCAAATGCTTACTTACAGGCTCTAACCAATAGTGCGAAAAAGTGTGTGTGTGTGTGTAAAGAAATAAAACAACAGTAAAAATATGTTTGAAAATCAGAGTAGCAAGGATATATACAGACACCGGTTAGTCAGGCTTATTGAGGTAGTATGTACATGTAGGTATGGTTAAAGTAACTATGCATATATGATGAACAGAGTAACAGTAGCGTTAAAAAAAAAGGGGTTGGCGGGTGGAGGGACACAATACAGATAGCCCGGTTAGCCAATGTGCGGGAGCACTGGTTGGTCGGGCCAATTGAGGTAGTATGTACATGAATGTATAGTTAAAGTGACTATGTATATGAAATAAACAGGGAGTAGCAGGGTTGTAAAAGAGGGGTTGGGGGGTGGCACACAATGCAAATAGTCTGGGTAACCATTTGGTTACCTTTTCAGGAGTCTTATGGCTTGGGGGTAAAAACTGTTGAGAAGCATTTTTGTCCTAGACTTGGCACTCCGGTACCGCTTACCATACGGTAGTAGAGAGAATAGTCTGGCTGGGGTCTTTGACAATTTTTAGGGCCTTCCTCTGACACCGCCTGGTGTAGAGGTCCTGGATTGCAGGCAACTTTGCCCCAGTGATGTACTGGGCCGTACGCACTACCCTCTGAAGTGCCTTGCAGTCGGAGGCCGAGCAATTGACTTACCAGGCAGTGATGCAACCGGTCAAGATGCTCTCAATGTTGTAGCTATAGACACTTTTGAGGATCTCAGGACCCATGCCAAATCTTTTAGTTTCCTGAGGGGGAATAGGCGTTGTCGTGCCCTCTTCACGACTATCTTGGTGTGTTTGGACCATTCTAGTTTGTTGTTGATGTGGACACCAGGGAATTTGAAGCTCTCAGCCTGCTCCACTACAGCCCCGTCGATGAGAATGGGTACGTGCTCGGTGCTCCTTTATCTGTAGTCCACAATCATCTCCTTAGTCTTGGTTACGTTGAGGGACAGGTTGTTATTCTGGCACCACCCGGCCACGTCTCTGACCTCCATATAGGCTGTCTCGTCGTTGTCGGTGATCAGGCCTACCACTGTTGTGCCGTTTGCAAACCTAATGATGGTGTTGGAGTTGTGCCTGACCATGCAGTCATGGGTGAACAGGGAGTACAGGAGGGGACTGAGCAACCACCCCTGGGAAGCTCCAATGCTGAGGATCAGTGTGGCAGATGTGTTGCTACCTACCCTCACCACCTGGGGGCGGCCCGTCAGGAAGTCCAGGATCCAGTTGCAGAGGGAGGTGTTCAGTCCCAGGTTCCTTAGTTTAGTGATGAGCTTTGAGGGTACTATGGTGTTGAACGCTGAGCTGTAGTCAATGAATAGCATTCTCACATAGGTGTTCCTTTTGTCCAGGTGGGAAAGGGCGGTGTGGAGTGCAATAGCGATTGCATCATCTGTGGATCTGTTTGGGCGGTATGCAAATTGGAGTGGGTCTAGGGTTTCTGGGATAATGGTGTTGTGAGCCATTGTGTATGTGTTGTGAGCCATTGTGTATGTTGACCTGTTTAAAGGTCTTACTCACGTTGGCTACGGAGAGAGTGATCACACAGTCGTCCGGAACAGCTGATGCTCTCATGCATGCCTCAGTGTTGCTTGCCTCGAAGCGAGCATAGAAGTGATTTAGCCCATCTGGTAGGCTCGTGTCACTGAGCAGCTCGCGGCTGTGCTTCCCTTTGTAGTCTGTAATAGCTTGCAAGCCCTGCCCCATTCGACGAGTGTCGGAGCCGGTGTAGTATGATTCAATCTTAGCCCTGTATTGACGCTTTGCCTGTTTGATGGTTTGTCGCAGAGCATAGCCGGATTTATTTTAATCTTCCGGGTTAGAGTCCTGCACCATGAAAGCGGCAGCTCTCCCCTTTTAGCTCAGTGCGAATGTTGCCTGGAATCCATGGCTTCTGGTTGGGGTATATACGTACAGTCACTGCAGGGACGACGTCATCAATGCACTTATTGATAAATCCAGTGACTGATGTGGTGTATTCCTCAATGTCATCAGAAGAATCCCGGAACATGTTCCAGTCTGATAGCAAAACAGTCCTAGTATCTGCTTCATCTGACCATTTTTTTTTTATAGACCGAGTCACTGGTGCTTCCTGCTTCAAATCAAATCAAATGTATTTATATAGCCCTTCGTACATCCGCTGATATCTCAAAGTGCTGTACAGAAACCCAGCCTAAAACCCCAAACAGCAAGCAATGCAGGTGTAGAAGCACGGTGGCTAGGAAAAACTCCCTAGAAAGGCCAAGACCTAGGAAGAAACCTAGAGAGGAACCAGGCTATGTGGGGTGGCCATTCCTCTTCTGGCTGTGCCGGGTGGAGATTATAACAGAACATGGCCAAGATGTTCAAATGTTCATAAATGACCAGCATGGTCGAATAATAATAAGGCAGAACAGTTGAAACTGGAGCAGCAGCACGGTCAGATGGACTGGGGACAGCAAGGAGTCATCATGTCAGGTAGTCCTGGGGCATGGTCCTAGGGCTCAGGTCCTCCGAGAGAGAGAAAGAAGGAGAGAATTAGAGAACGCACACTTAGATTCACACAGGACACCGAATAGGACAGGAGACGTACTCCAGATATAACAAACTGACCCTAGCCCCCCGACACAAACTACTGCAGCATAATTACTGGAGGCTGAGACAGGAGGGGTCAGGAGACACTGTGGCCCCATCCGAGGACACCCCCGGACAGGGCCAAACAGGAAGGATATAACCCCACCCACTTTGCCAAAGCACAGCCCCCACACCACTAGAGGGATATCTTCAACCACCAACTTACCATCCTGAGACAAGGCTGAGTATAGCCCACAAAGATCTCCGCCATGGCACAACCCAAGGGGGGGCGCCAACCCAGACAGGATGACCACATCAGTGAATCAACCCACTCAGGTGACGCACCCCTTCCAGGGACGGCATGAGAGAGCCCCAGTAAGCCAGTGACTCAGCCCCTGTAATAGGGTTAGAGGCAGAGAATCCCAATGGAAAGAGGGGAACCGGCCAGGCAGAGACAGCAAGGGCGGTTCGTTGCTCCAGAGCCTTTCCGTTCACCTTCCCACTCCTGGGCCAGACTACACTCAATCATATGACCCACTGAAGAGATAAGTCTTCAGTAAGGACTTAAAGGTTGAGACAGAGTTTGCGTCTCTGACATGGGGTAGGCAGACCGTTCCATAAAAATGGAGCTCTATAGGAGAAAGCCCTGCCTCCAGCTGTTTGCTTAGAAATTCTAGGGACAATTAGGAGGCCTGCGTCTTGTGACCGTAGCGTACGTGTAGGTATGTACGGCAGGACTAAATCAGAGATGGGTAGGAGCAAGCCCATGTAATGCTTTGTAGGTTAGCAGTAAAACCTTGAAATCAGCCCTTGCTTTGACAGGAAGCCAGTGTAGAGAGGCTAGCACTGGAGTAATATGATCAAATTTTTTGGTTCTAGTCAGGATTCTAGCAGCCGTATTTAGCACCAACTGAAGTTTATTTAGTGCTTTATCCGGGTAGCCGGAAAGTAGAGCATTGCAGTAGTCTAACCTAGAAGTGACAAAAGCATGGATTAATTTTTCTGCATCATTTTTGGACAGAAAGTTTCTGATTCTTGCAATGTTACGTAGATGGAAAAAAGCTGTCCTTGAAATGGTCTTGATATGTTCTTCAAAAGAGAGATCAGGGTCCAGAGTAACGCCGAGGTCCTTCACAGTTTTTGAGACAACCATTAAGATTAATTATTTTTTTTTGTCGACTGTACAACCATTAAGATTAATTGTCAGATTCAACAGAAGATCTCTTGCTGCGACTACAGCTGTAAGTCGCTTGGGGTATGTCTCTATCAGTTTTGCACATCGAGAGACTGAAATTTTTTCCCATTCCTCCTTGCAAAACAGCTCGAGCTCAGTGAGGTTGGATGGAGAGCATTTGTGAACAGCAGTTTTCAGTTCTTTCCACAGATTCTCGATTGGATTCAGGTCTGGACTTTGACTTGGCCATTTTAACACCTGGATATGTTTATTTTTGAACCATTCCATTGTAGATTTTGCTTTATGTTTTGGATCATTGTCTTGTTGGAAGACAAATCTCCGTCCCAGTCTCAGGTCTTTTGCAGACTCCATCAGGTTTTCTTCCAGAATGGTCCTGTATTTGGCTCCATCCATCTTCCTATCAATTTTAACCATCTTCCCTGTCCCTGCTGAAGAAAAGCAGGCCCAAACCATGATGCTGCCACCACCATGTTTGACAGTGGGGATGGTGTGTTCAGGGTGATGAGCTGTGTTGCTTTTACGCCAAACATAACGTTTTGCATTGTTGCCAAAAAGTGCCATTTTGGTTTCATCTGACCAGAGCACCTTCTTCCACATGTTTGGTGTGTCTCCCAGGTGGCTTGTGGCAAACTTTAAACAACACTTTTTATGGATATCTTTAAGAAATGGCTTTCTTCTTGCCACTCTTCCATAAAGGCCAGATTTTTGCAATAGACGACTGATTGTTGTCCTATGGACAGAGTCTCCCACCTCAGCTGTAGATCTCTGCAGTTCATCCAGAGTCATCATGGGCCTCTTGGCTGCATCTCTGATCAGTCTTCTCCTTGTATGAGCTGAAAGTTTAGAGGGACGGCCAGGTCTTGGTAGATTTGCAGTGGTCTGATACTCCTTCCATTTCAATATTATCGCTTGCACAGTGCTCCTTGGGATGTTTAAAGCTTGGGAAATCTTTTGTATCCAAATCCGGCTTTAAACTTCTTCACAACAGTATCTTGGACCTGCCTGGTGTGTTCCTTGTTCTTCATGATGCTTTCTGCGCTTTTAACGGACCTCTGAGACTATCACAGTGCAGGTGCATTTATACGGAGACTTGATTACACACAGGTGGATTGTATTTATCATCATTAGTCAGTTAGGTCAACATTGGATCATTCAGAGATCCTCACTGAACTTCTGGAGAGAGTTTGCTGCACTGAAAGTAAAGGGGCTGAATAATTTTGCACGTCCAATTTTTCAGTTTTTGATTTGTTAAAAAAGTTTGAAATATCCAATAAATGTCGTTCCACTTCATGATTGTGTCCCACTTGTTGATTCTTCACAAAAAAATAGTTTTATATCTTTATGTTTGAAGCCTGAAATGTGGCAAAGGTCGCAAAGTTCAAGGGGGCCGAATACTTTCGCAAGGCACTGTATATAGTGAAACAATAGTGGTCCCAAAACGGAACCTTGAGGAACACCGAAATTTACAGTTGATTTGTCAGAGGACAAACCATTCAGAGACAAACTGATATCTTTCCGACAGATAAGATCTAAACCAGGCCAGAACTTGTCCGTGTAGACCAATTTGGGTTTCCAATCTCTCCAAAAGAATGTGGTGATCGATGGTATCAAAAGCAGCACTAAGGTCTAGGAGCACGAGGACAGATGCAGAGCCTCGGTCCGATGCCATTAAAATGTCATTTACCACCTTCACAAGTGCCGTCTCAGTGCTATGATGGGGTCTAAAACCAGACTGAAGCATTTCGTATACATTGTTTCTCTTCAGGAAGGCAGTAAGTTGCTGCGCAACAGCCTTTTCTAAAATTTTTGAGAGGAATGAAAGATTCGATATAGGCCTATAGTTTTTTATATTTTCTGGGTCAAGGTTTGGCTTTTTCAAGAGAGGCTTTATTACTGCCACTTTTAGTGAGTTTGGTACACATCCGGTGGATAGAGAGATGTTTATTATGTTCAACATAGGAGGGCCAAGCACAGGAAGCAGCTCTTTCAGTAGTTTAGTTGGAATAGGGTCCAGTATGCAGCTTGAAGGTTTAGAGGCCATGATTAGTTTCATCATTGTGTCAAGAGATATAGTACTAAAACACTTGAGCGTCTCTCTTGATCCTAGGCCCTGGGAGAGTTGTGCAGACTCAGGACAACTGAGCTTTGAAGGAATACGCAGATTTAAAGAGGAGTCTGTAATTTGCTTTCTAATAATCATAATCTTTTCCTCAAAGGAGGAAATTTTTGCTTGTAAGCAGGAATCAGGAGGATAGAGTTGTGGTCGGATTTACCAAATGGAGGGCGAGGGAAAGCTTTGTACGAGTCTCTGTTTGTGGAGTACAGGTGATCTAGAATTGTTTTCCCTCTGGTTGCACATTTAACATGTTGATAGAGATTTGGTAGAACTGATTTATTAAGTTTCCCTGCATTAAAGTATCCTGCTACTAGGAGTGCCGCCTCTGTGTGAGTGGTTTCCTGTTTGCTTATTCCCTTATACAGCTGACTGAGTGCGGTCTTAGTACCAGCATATGTTTGTGGTGGTAAATAAACAGCCACGGAAAGTATAGCTGAGAACTCTCTAGGCGAGTAGTGTGGCCTGCAATTTATCTAAAAAATCTAGAGAATTCCTTAGATTTCCTGGCCCAGCTGTTGTTTACAAATATGCACAGACCCGCCCCTGAATATCTGAATATCCATGTCATCATTCAGCCACGTTTCCGTGAAACAGAGGATATTACAGTTTTTGATGTCCCATTGGTTGGATATTCGTGATCGTACCTCGTCTAGTTTATTGTCCAATGATTGCATGTTTGTGTAATATTGACGGTAAAGGCAGCTTTCCTACTCGCCTTCTGCAGGTCCGGACGAGGCATCCGGCTCTTCGTCCTCTGCATCGCTTCCTTTTGCGAATAATTGGGATGTCTGCCCTGTGGGGTGTTTGGAGAATATCATGTGAGTCCTGCTTGTTGTTGTTCCAGCAATGGAGTTCTTATTTCTGGGTCCGCGTAAGTTCAACTGCAGTACCGAAGCAAAACTGTATGAGCAGTTGAAACCGAACATCTAGACCGGAACCCTGGTTTCCTCTTGAGTCATCAGTGTGAAACTGCTGACAATATTTCAGTGTGTGCATCTTTGAATTCTCTTGAACATAACTACATAATTATCTACAAAACCAATCACCACAATTTAGGTAATGCATTGATATTTAGCTGCACAATTTAGATGATGAGTCTTTCTATAAACTAGGGTATGAGTGAGGATTTCCTATGCTGGACAACTTGTTACAGTGGTTTAAGTCATTGATAATCTGCCAATTTTTTAATTTCATTACATTTTAATTTTTTAAATTTAAACTCTATTTAACTAAGCAAGTCAGTTAAGAACACTTGAGTGGGTTGAGTCACTGACGTGATCTTCCTGTCTGGGTCCCCCCACGGCGGCAGAGATCTTTGTGGGCTATACTCGGCCTTGACTCAGGATGGTAAGTTGGGGGTTGACGATGTCCCTCTAGTAGTGTGGGGGATGTGCTTTGGAAAAGTGGGTGGGGTTATATCCTGCCTGTTTGGCCCTGTCCGGGGGTATCGTCGGATGGGGCCACAGTGTCTCCCGACCATTCCTGTCTCAGCCTCCAGTATTTATGCTGCAGTAGTTTATGTGTCGGGGGGCTGGGTCAGTCTGTTATATCTGGAGTATTTCTCCTGTCTTACCCGGTGTCCTGTGTGAATTTAAGTATGCTTTCTTTCTCTCTCTCTCGGGGGACCTGAGCCCTAGGACCATGCCTCAGGACTACCTGACCTTATGACTCCTTGCTGTCCCCAGTCCACCTGGCTGTGCTGCTGCTCCAGTTTCAACTGTTCTGCCTGTGGCTATGGAACCCTGACCTGTTCACCAGTCGTGCTACCTGTCCCAGACCTGCTGTTTTCAACTCTCTAGAGACAGCAGGAGTGGTAAAGATACTCTGAATGATCAGCTATGAAAAGCCAACTGACATTTACTCCTGAGGTGCTCACCTGTTGCACCCTCTACAACCACTGTGATTATTATTATTTAACCCTGCTGGTCATCTATGAACATTTGAACATCTTGGCCATGTTCTGTTATAATCTACACCCAGCACAGACAGAAGAGGACTGGCCACCCCTCATAGCCTGGTTCCTCTCTAGGTTTCTTCCTAGGTTTCTTTCCAGGGAGTTTTTCCTAGCCACCGTGCTTCTACACCTGCATTGCTTGCTGTTTGGGGTTTTAGGCTGGGTTTCTGTACAGCACTTTGAGATATCAGCTTATGTAAGAAGGGCTTTATAAATACATTTGATTTGATATATAACAAAATGAATGGCAACAACACGTCTGCCACGCTGATCCTTAACACTGTGGCCCCTCAGGTGTGTAATCAGTCCCCCTCCTGTACTCCTGTTCACCCATGACTGCGGGGTCAAAGACGACTCCAACACCATCATTTGCTGACGACACAACAGCAGTAGGCCTGATCCCCGATAATGAGACGGCCTATAGGGGGAGGTCAGAGAACTGTCATTGTGGTGCCAGGACAACATCCTCTCCCTCAATGTAGAAAGACAAAGGAGCTGATTGTGCACTACAGGAAAAGGCGGGCCTAACAGGCCCCCATTAACATCGACGGGGCTTTAGTAGACCGGGTCGAGAGTTTCAAGTTTCAAGTTCCTTGGTGTCCACATCACCAACAAACTATCATGGTCCAAACTTTTTTACTTTAGTCTACTTGGTAAATTTTTCGTAACTCTTCTTGAACTGCGCTGTTGGTTAAGGGCTTGTAAGTACGCATTTCACGGCAAGGTCTACACTTGTTGTATTCGGCGCATGTGACAAAATTTGATTTTAATTTTTATAGCTATGGTGGCTATTCTGCTGAAATAAGAGAACAAAGAATATAGCTATTTCAGAATATCTGTGTGCATGTCCAAATATTAATGATGTCTGGAATCCAACACAGTTTCACTCTAATTATCAAATGTCAACAGCTCGTAAAGTCATCTCGTGACAGGTAGGCTGGTAGACTTTTAATGAAATAATTGTTTCAGCATTTCGTTTTAACTGAAATGCTGCTCTCACAACTTTCATTAGCTGTCTAAGGTTATAATGCTAGCTAGTTACACTGACAGCTGTCACTCAGTGCCCTATTTGTTGTTATTTCTCTGCTACACGTGGAAATCACCACAACGTTTCCACCTCCAATACGTGTTAGCAGCCTGCTTCAATCAATCTTGGAGGTAGAACTTTAAACTAGAATTTCCGCTCTAGGACAAGAATTATTTGAAATAGGTGGGCCTTTTAAAAAGGCAATTTCTTTCTTATTTGCTCTATAGTGTAGCCTAGTTAGCTTGTAAGTAAAGGTAGACAATGTGTCTGAGGATATGTTTGTGTTTTCTCACTATTTCAGGATCCTTGTATGCTTCTGAGTATTCAATGTCTTGTTGTTTTATTTCTTTACTTACCTATTGTTCACCTAATACCTTTTTCTGCACTATTGGTTAGAGCCTGTAAGTAAGCATTTCACTGTTGTATTTGGCGTATGTGACAAATGCACTTTAATTTGACCTGTCAGAATGAGCTGTCAACAACATGAGTCTGTCACTATTGGAATCTATGACTATTTTATTCCTTCTAAAAGTATATGGAAAATGTAGCCTAGAGGTATTTTGTATTTATTAGGGATCCCCATTAGCTGCTGCCAAGGCAGCGCAGCTACTCTTCCTGGGGTCCAAACACATTAAGGCACTTAAATCACATATAAAACAAAAGTTAAAACAGTGCATTATATAACATTACAATGTGTGTGTGTGTGTGTCTCCCTAGTACCCGCTGTTCCATAAGTTGTAAGTTTTATTTTTTATGATTCTACTGCTTACATCAGTTACCTGATGTGGAATAGAGTTCCATGTAGTCATTGCTCTATGTTGTACTGTGCGCCTCCCATAGTCTGTTCTGAACTTGGGGATTGTGAAGAGACCTCTGTAGGCATGTCTTGTGGGCTATGCATGGGTGTCCGAGCTGTGTGCTAGTAGTTTAAACAGACAGCTCGGGGCATTCAGCTTGTCAACACTTCTTACAAAAACAAGTATTGATGAAGTCAATCTCTCCTCCACTTTGAGCCATGAGAGATTGACATGCATGTTATTAATGTTTGCTCTCTGTGTACATTTATTAAAGGCCAGCTGTGCTGCCCTATTCTGAGCCAATTGTAATGTTCCTAAATCCCTCTTTGTGGCACCTGACCACAAGACTGAACAGTAGTCCAGGTGCTACAAAACTAGGGCCTGTAGGACCTGCCTTGTTGATAGTGTTGTTAGGGCAGAGTAGCGCTTTATTATGGACAGACTTCTCCCCAACTTAGCTACTGTTGTATCAACATGTTTTGACCATGACAATTTACAATCCAGAATTACTCCAAGCAGTGTAGTTACCTCAACTTGCTCAATTTCCACATTATTCATTAGAATATTTAGTTGAGGTTAAGGGTTTAGTGAATGATTAGTCCAAAATACAATGCTTTTAGTTTTTTAAATATTTGACTAATTTATTCCTTGCCACCCATTCTGAAACAAACTGCAGCTCTTTGTTAAGTGTTGCAGTAATTTTTCGCTGATGTGTATAGTGTTGAGTCAGCCGCATACATAGACACACTGGCTTTACTCAAAATGTCATGACATTAGTAAAGATTTCAAAGAGTAAGGAGCCTAGACAGCTGCCCTGGGGAATTCCTGATTCTACCTGGATTATGTTGGAGAGGCTTCTATTAAAGAACAGCCTCTGTTCAGTTCGACAGGTAACTCTTTATCCACAATTTTGCAGGAGGTGTAAAGCCATAACACAAGCTTTTCCAGCAGCAGACTCTGATTTATAATGTCAAAAGCTGCACTGAAGTCTAAGAAAACAGCCCCCACAATCTTTTTATCATCAATTTCTCTCAGCCAATCATGAGTCATTTGTGTAACTGCTGTGCTTATTGAATGTCCTTACCTATAAGCATGCTGAAAGACTTGTCAGTTTGTTTCCTGTAAAATAGTATTGTATCTGGTCAAACACAATTTTTTTCTAAATGTTTACTAAGTGTTGGTAATTGGTTGTCTATTTGAATGACTTTTGCTGCCCTCCAGGTCTGCGGGCACACACTTTCTAGTAGGCTTAGACTGAAGATATGGCAAATAGGAGTGGCAATATCGTCCACTATTATCTTCAGTAATTTTCCATCCTGATTGTCAGACCCCGGGGGCTTGTCATTGTTGATAGACAACAATTTTTTCACCTCTTTCACACTCACTTTACGGAATTCAAAATTACTTGTCTTTCATAATTTGGTCAGTTCAACTTGGATGTGTAGTGTCAGGATTTGCTGCTGGCATGTCATGCCGAAGTTTACTAATCTTGCCAATGAAAGAATAATCATCAAAGTAGTTGTTAATATCAGTGGGTGTTGATGAATGATCCATCTGATTCAATGAATGGAGCTGAGTTTGCATTTTTTTTGGCACTGAATTTAATTTAAGGTGCTCATAGATTTATACTATCATTCTTTATATAATTTCTTTGTTTCATAATATAGTAAAAATGTTTCAGTTCAGAGGTTTGATTTTATTGTGTCATTGTTTGTAGCTACATTGAATTACACATTGTACTGTGAAGGCAACTGTGAAGTGATCAATGTGTCAAGATACTCAATATTAAGGTGTTCCTAATGTTTAGTATACTCAGTGTATGTTTAAGCCTTATGTATGAACATATTACAAAATCGAGCATTTTCATAATTTCTACATGTTTATATATTTTAATATGGTGTGGAAATACATTTTGACAGCATGCTGTTGAGCTAGTAAAATATATTTTATAAATATGTTGCCAAGTATTCTAATGACTTGAAAATGTTGCTAATTGATGAACATCAAATTGATAATGAAAATGCAGATTCCTTCACCTCCAGTGCCCGTTGCAGACTCACAAGTTGATCGTTACCCTGTGGATAATGCAGAGAATCAGTGAAACAATTCCACACAAGATGAGGAATAATTAGGGGTTAATGTTCATGAACACGTTATATATTAATTGGAAACTGTCTAGCTAAATGACACAAAATACTAATTAGGTTGGCTGGGGTCTGTCAATAGACAGTTGAGGCTCCAGACCAGAAAGATCCACTGCAGGAGGGGGAAAAAAAGTGTTTTTTGCTAGAAATTACCTACTTAGGTAGCCAATCTGAACCCCTGCTCTTTCCATGACAGACCAGGTGGATTCAGGTGAAAACTATGATCCCTTATGTCACCTGTTAAATACACTTCATTTAGTGAATATGAAGGGGAGAAGACAGATTAAAAATGATTTTTAAGCCTTGAGACAATTTGAGACATGGATTGTGTGCCATTCCGAGAGTGAATGGGCAAGACAAAAGATTGAAGTGCCTTTGAACGGGGTATGGTTGCAGGTGCAAGGCGCACAGGTTTGAGTGTGTCAAGAACTACAACGCTGCTTGGTTAACGCTCAACAGTTTCCCGTGTGTATTAAGTGGTTGAAAAAGTACCCAATTGTCATACTTGAGTAAAAGTAAATACCTTCATAGAAAATGACTCAAGTAAAAATGAGTCACCCAGTAAAATACTAAAAGTATTTGGTTTTAAGTATACTTAAGTATCAAAAGTACATGTAATTGCTAAAATATACTTAAGTATCAAAAGTATAAATAATTTCAAATTCTTTTATATTAAGCAAATCAGATGGCACCATTCTTTTTTTTAACCGATTTGCCAGGGCACGCTCCAACACTCAGACATTATTTACAAACGAAGCATGTGTTTAGTGAGTCCGCCAGATCAGACGCAGTAGGGATGACCAGGGATGTTCTCTTGATAAGTGTGTGAATTTAGACTATTTTCCTGTCTTGCTAAGCACTCAAAATGTAACAAGTACTTTTGGGTGTCAAGGAAAATGTATGGAGTAAAAAGTACATTTTCTTTAGGAATATTGTGAAGTTAAAGTTGTCAAAAATATAAATAGTAAAGTACAGATACCCCAAAAGACTACTTAAGTAAAAATACTTGAAAGTACTACTTAAGTACTTTACACCACTGGTATCAAGAATGGTTCAACACCCAAAGGACATCCAGCCAACTTGAGAACTGGGAATCATTGGAGTCAACACAGGCCAGCATCCCTGTGGAACTCTTTCAACACCTTGTGGAGTCTATGCCTTGGCAAATTGAGGCTTTTGCACCTCAAAATTAGGAAGGTGTTCCTAATGTTTGTATGCTGTGTATATTTCAATATATGATTCTGTTTGGATAATATTTAGATGTTATTTGACAGTCTAACTCTGAATATGAGTAATATGATTTAGTTTAATTGCCTTGAATATTGACTGGATAAATATATATTTTCTAATACAGTAGATGAAAAATAGTTATTTTTGTTTCCAGTCGGTGGGTTCCAATTTGCCTCCTATTATGGCGATCACATGGTTCTGCAGAAGGCCCCAGAGAGGGCTGTATTGTGGGGCTATGGACCCGATGATGCTGAGGTCACAGTCTTTCTATCAGGAGGACCAGTCACTAACAATGCACCTGGTGTCAGTGTGGCTGCCGGTGAGTTATCTGATCCCAACAATGCCTTTAGTTTAGCGTGCCTATCCAGTCATGTCATGAAGTTGAGGATGAAATTAGCAGAATTTCAGAGGAATGTTGATAAATCCCTAAACTCATGTCACGTTTTTTTTTCTAACAAATAACCTCGTACAATAAAGGTGATGGTGACATCTGTTAGAATGAGGAAAAGGGTATGAGGAACAAAGAAAGCACTCAAATTGTTTGAAGTTAATTGTGCTCCGTGTCCCACTTTTTATGCCTTGTATATGAAGACATAAGGGTAACCTTCACTGATCCACGGTTTTGGATCTCTTCCCAGGGAAATGGAGGACGACCCTTGTCCCAATGGAAGCTGGCGGTCCCTACAACTTGACTGCAGTCCTCCACAATAACCACAGTATCACTCTCACAGACGTGCTGTTTGGTGATGTCTGGCTGTGTGGGGGACAGAGCAACATGGCTTTCACAACGTCTCTGGTGAAAACTGCATGATTCCAAACATTCCCTCTGACACTACTCTGCAATGTTAATATAAATCTGGGTCTGCATAGTTTTAATACATTTATATTTTAGTCATTTAGCAAACGCTCTTATCCAGAGTGACATAGAGTATTGAGTGCATTTTAATACCGGTCCCCCTTGGGAATCAAACCCACCACCATGGCGTTGCAAGCGCCACGCTCTACCAACTGCGTTATACCATTATTATGTCTCGTCCTCAAGGTGTTCAATGCATCAGAGGAGCTAGCTCGGGTCTCCAAGTTCCCTCAGGTGCGGATCTTTATGGCTGCCTTGGAGCAGAGCGACACTGAGCTGACTGACCTGGCTGGAGTCGAGGTGCCCTGGTCTGTCCCCACAGCAAGTATGGACAGGCTCATACAGTCTCTTAGCTCAATTACATGTGAAGTTTCATGCAAATGATAGCTGTCAGCCAACTGACTAAGTGAAATGGTATTAATACATTTAGTTGATAATGGGAATTAATCTTAAACCTCCTGAACACCTGTAGAGACATTGTCCTCCCCACAAGCACTCCAACACTGTGACCTGGACAGGATTAACGGGTAAGGGTACAGGTCCCCTAGAGCTATACTCTTGCAATAGAGATGTTTTTTAGGTATGCAAATTATTGAACTTTACTTAGGGATTGTAGATGGGTAGACAAGTGAATATTTCTGTCTTGTTTCTTTTGGACTAAGTTAATGTGAGCATTGTTACAGAAATATACAGATAGCATGCACCTTAAAATATCCTCTCACCTATGGTACTTGATATCAGTTGGACTATGTTATTTTCTTTTCAGGTTCCCCATGCCATATACACCTTCAATGTATTTGTCTGTGTGGACTAACTCTTTGTTGTGGAATGCCATGATCCATCCACTTCTCAACATGACCATCAAAGGAGCTGTCTGGTACCAAGGTAAAACAGCTTGGAGTCACATCTGTTTTCTCCCATCTTTTAGCATACAGTAACAGCGACATTAACATGTCTGACCTCTGACATGCCCGTAAGACATTTTCTTTGCTTCAGCTCTGAAGGTGTTCTCCCTAATTGATTGTAATAAACCGGATAGATTTTTATTGGCTTTATCAACAACTGCTCTCCTTTTTTTTCACCAAATGAAATCGTGACACAACCTAATTCCCTGTAAATGTACGGTGGCAAGAAAAAGTATATGAACCCTTTGGAATTATCTGGATTTATGCATAAATTGGTCATCAAATTTTGAATTTGATCTGATCTACATCCAAGTCACAACAATAGATAGTGTGCTTAAACAAAACACAAATTATTGTATTTTTCTTGTTTATATTGAATACATCACTTAAACATTCACACTGTGGGGTGAAAAAGTATGTGAACCCCTAGGCTAATGACTTCTCCAAGCTAATTGGAGTCAGGAGTCAGCTAACCTGGAGTCTAATCAATGAGACGAGATTGGAGATGTTGGTTAGAGCTGCCTTGCTGATAACAAAACTCACAAAACGTGAGTCTGATATTCACAAGAAGCATTGCCTGATGTGACCCAACAAAAGAGATCTCAAAAGACCTAAGATTAAGAATGGTTGACTTTCATAAAGTTGGAAAGGGTAGATTCGTCAACAGAGATGTTAGCCTTAAAAGTCTTGATGTTCGCACAATAAGACAAATTGTCTATGAATGGAGAAAGTTCAGCACAGTTGCTATCTATTCTCCCTAAGAGTGGCCATCCTGCAAAGATGACTTCAAGAGCACAGTGCAGAAGGCTCAATGAGGTTAAGAAGAATCCTAGAGTTTCAGCTAAAGACTTACAGAAATCTCTGGAACATGCTAACATCTCTGTTGACGAATCTACAATACATAAAACACGAAGTAAGAATGGTGTTCATGGGAGGACTCCATGGAAGAAGCCACTCCTGTCCAAAAAAAAACATTGCTGCACATCTGAAGATTGCAAAAGTACACCTGGATGTTCTACAGCGCTACTGGCAAAATATTCTGTGGACAGATGAAACTACAGTTGAGTTGTTTGGAAGGAGAAAAAAAGGCACAGCACACCAACATCAAAACCTCATCCTAACTGTATAGTATGGTGGAGGGTGCATCATGGTTTGGGGCTGCTTGAGATGCTTTGGCATGACCTCCAAAATTCCTCCTGACCGTTGTGCAGGTCTGATCCGCAACTCCAGAAAATGTTTGGTTGAGGTTATTGCTGCCAAAGGAGGGTCAACCAGTTATTAAATCCAAGGGTTCACATACTTTTTCCACCCTGCACTTTGAACACGGTGTGTTCAATAAAGACATTAAAACGTATAATTGTTTGTGTTATTTGTTTAAGCAGACTGTTTGTCTATTGTTGTGACGTAGATGAAGATCAGATCAAAATGTATGACCAATTTTTCTTGCCACTATCTAGCATCATAGGAATCACTACATTGCTTTGACAATGTATCACTCCTGGATGCTACCCACTGTTGCTTATGCTGTTATGTTGATTCTGTCTATATACAGTGCCTTGCGAAATTATTCGGCCCCCTTGAACTCTGCGACCTTTTGCCACATTTCAGGCTTCAAACATAAAGATATAAAACTATTTTTTTGGGAAGAATCAACAACAAGTGGGACATAATCATGAAGTGGAACGACATTTTATTGGATATTTCAAACTTTTTTAACAAATCAAAAACTGAAAAATTGGGCGTGCAAAATTATTCATATTAATTAATATACAGTATTTTCCATGACAAAAATGAAAACACGAAGCAGACCAAACTATGTTCCTTTAATAACCTGCTGTATGTAAAATAGTGTGCTATAGCTTGGCAAATAAATGTGACTGGATGACTACATAATGTTTCCAACATTAGGGCTGTCTTCTTAAAAAGTTAAATCCGCTTTGTTTTGTTTTCCTGCCACGATACTAACGAGTATTGCAATACTGGCATCCTTCCGGCCCTAAGCTAGTGTGGGTATTAGAATGTGGAAAGAGGTTTACCAGTGACTTTGTTCCAGTATCCATCCCCGGGATAAGCAAGACGTGGCCTATAGACTGTCTCTAGGGGCGAGAGCTGTGGCTTATGGGGAGGAGGGCGTCTCATTCCAATGACCGGTATATCAACATAATTTATAACCAGAGAATCTTGGTCACTTAATCCAAATATATCTTTCAAGTCTGATTGCTGTACTTGTAATGTGTATTAATTAAGTTATGGTGTAGTGTTTCTACCAAATATGAACAGTGCAGCTATTCCCTCCGCAAGGCTATCAAACAAGCTAAGCGTCAGTACAGAGACGAAGTAGAATCTCCAATTCAACGGCTCAGACACAAGGGGCATGTGGCAGGGTCTACAGTCAATCACGGACTACAAGAAGAAATCCAGCCCAGTCACGGACCAGGATGTCTTGCTCCCAGGTAGACTAAATAACTTTTTTGCCCACTTTGAGGTCAATACAGTGCCACTGACACGGCCTGCAACGAAAACATGCGGACTCTCCTTCACTGCAGCTGAGGTGAGTAAGACATTTAAACGTGTTAACCCTCGCAAGGCTGCAGGCCCAGACGGCATCCCCAGCCGCGCCCTCAGAGCATGCGCAGACCAGCTGGCCGGTGTGTTTACGGACATATTCAATCAATCCCTATACCAGTCTGCTGTTCCCACATGCTTCAAGAGGGCCACCATTGTTCCTGTTCCCAAGAAAGCTAAGGTAACTGAGCTAAACGACTACCGCCCGTAGCACTCAGTTCCGTCATCATGAAGTGCTTTGTGAGACTAGTCAAGGACCATATCACCTCCACCCTACCTGACACCCTAGACCCACTCCAATTTGCTTACCGCCCAAATAGGTCCACAGACGATGCAATCTCAACCACACTGCACTAACCCATCTGGACAAGAGGAATACCTATGTGAGAATGCTGTTCATCGACTACAGCTCGGCATTCAACACCATAGTACCCTCCAAGCTCGTCCAAGCTCGAGACCCTGGGTCTCGACCCCGCCCTGTGCAACTGGGTACTGGACTTCCTGACGGGCCACCCCCAGGTGGTGAGGGTAGGCAACAACATCTCCTCCCCGCTGATCCTCAACACTGGGGCCCCACAAGGGTGCGTTCTGAGCCCTCTCCTGTACTCCCTGTTCACCCACGACTGCGCGGCCACGCACGCCTCCAACTCAATCATCAAGTTTGCGGACGACACAACAGTGGTAGGCTTGATTACCAACAACGACGAGACGGCCTACAGGGAGGTGAGGGCCCTCGGAGTGTGGTGTCAGGAAAATAACCTCACACTCGACGTCAACAAAACTAAGGAGATGATTGTGGACTTCAGGAAACAGCAGAGGGAACACCCCCCCCCCTATCCACATCGATGGAACAGTAGTGGAGAGGGTAGCAAGTTTTAAGTTCCTCGGCATACACATCACAGACAAACTGAATTGGTCCACTCACACAGACAGCATCGTGAAGAAGGCGCAGCAGCGCCTCTTCAACCTCAGGAGGCTGAAGAAATTTGGCTTGTCACCAGAAGCACTCACAAACTTCTACAGATGCACAATCGAGAGCATCCTGGCAGGCTGTATCACCGCCTGGTACGGCAACTGCTCCGCCCACAACCGTAAGGCTCTCCAGAGGGTAGTGAGGTCTGCACAACGCATCACCGGGGGCAAACTACCTGCCCTCCAGGACACCTACACCACCTGATGTTACAGGAAGGCCATAAAGATCATCAAGGACATCAACCACCCGAGCCACTGCCTGTTCACCCCGCTATCATCCAGAAGGCGAGATCAGTACAGGTGCATCAAAGCTGGGACAGAGAGACAGAAGCTGTTTTTCAATCTCAAGGCCATCAGACTGTTAAACAGCCACCACTAACATTGAGTGGCTGCTGCCAACACAGACACTGACTCAACTCCAGCCAATTTAATAATGGGAATTGATGTAAATATATCACCAGCCACTTTAAACAATGCTACCTTATATAATGTTACTTACCCTACATTATTCATCTCATATGCATACGTATATACTGTTCTCTATATCGACTGCATCCTTATGTAATACATGTATCACTAGCCACTTTAACTATGCCACTTTGTTTACATACTCATCTCATATGTATATACTGTACTCGATACCATCTACTGTATCTTGCCTATGCTGCTCTGTACCATCACTCATTCATATATCCTTATGTACATATTCTTTATCCCCTTACACTGTGTATAAGACAGTTTTGGAATTGTTAGTTAGATTACTTGTTGGTTATTACTGCATTGTCGGAACTAGAAGCACAAGCATTTCGCTACACTCGCATTAACATCTGCTAACCATGTGTATGTGACAAATAAAATTTGATTTGAGCTGGATCAACTGGGTCTGAATTCTTTCTTTGTTATTGTCAGCAGCATGGCATGCTGTCATGCAGGCCTTTCCACCTTGATAAAAGGTGTGGGGCCTTAGCGCCATCCTAGTGTCCACAAATTACTGTTCCCTGAACAATGTAGCCCGGCCTGCCCTACTGATGGAGGGCCTGGCCTTGTGACTTTAAGGCATGTCCTATTTACAGTGCTGATGGGGTTCTACCTGCACCTCCCTTCACTCTAAACCGCTGGCTGGACAAGCAGTGAGATGAGAACCACCCCCTCTCCTAGAATGGATTAGTCAACCCAAATGGGTGGGAAATTTGTTTTTGAATGATACCATATGAGAATTCATTATTACCTTGTTCTATTATTTGATGATAGTAAAATAAACGTTTTTATTGAAATGCCAGACATTGTCCACCAAATAAACTATAGTTAAGCAATAAGGCAGGGGGGTGGTATATGGCCAATATACCACAGTTCAGGACTGGATACAGCCCTTAGCCTTGGTATATTGGCCACATATCACAAACCCCCAAGGTGCCTTATTGTTATTATAAACTGGTTACCAATGTAATTAGAATAGTAAAAATACAAGTTTTGTCATAGCCGTGGTATTCCATTCAGGGCTCGAACCACCCATTTTATAGTACTAACTACAGTGGTACATACAGGGGACAACTTGATGGTCAGATCAACTTTCTTTCACATGATAACAGCATACATTGATAGTTTAAATTGAAGACAACATGATTCCGGTAGTCTACTCTTCTTGGTTCCTTCCAGAACTGTCAATGTCAGAACCAACTGGTCCTATTGAACTTCCACACAGGCGTCACCAGGCTTTCTAGAGCAGTGGAGGGTAAATGCTTCAGTGGCTGAAGTAAGATGTAGATGGTTGCAGGGTGGGTGAGCTCAGAAGATGCTGGTGAGAGGAACCAGGGGATTGTGGAGTCATGCCTGGGGAAAGAAGATGGGACTGAGTGGTTGAAATCAGATCTTGACTGAGGATAGTTGACCCATATCATTGCTTTCTATTTCTGATAGCAGACAACTTCATACAACAAGAATAATAAACAAAGGCCATTATATGCTAAATGCTGAGCCTAGGGAGTGTACAGGTAGGTAGAGAAAGTATGGCAAACTGCTCGGCCTCACCTACTAGATTGTGCTCCCCCCTGATGCTGTCATCAAAGCCCTGGTGTCTCTGGTATGCCTCAAAGCTGACAGAGGCATCGTCCTCAGACAGGCTGTGTGGAACCTGGCCGTCGCCTGGACGACACACCTCGAAACGGATCCACTGATAACTACAAGGACATATCACACCAATAAGCAGCACATAAGTCGTTCAGCTACATGTACATTAGCAGATATGAGAGAGTATATTAAAGGTCAGTTCATCTGAAAAAGGAAATGCACCAATTGCAATCTCCACAAAGATAATGTGCAATGTTCAATTAATTTCCTGTGAGGTAGATGACATTATACTTGAGTACTAGAGACTCACTTGCTGCACTTGCGTGCTCCTGGGCAGCTCTGGATCAGGTTCTGGATGGTGGGGTGGGAGAAGCCAAAGAAGTCTGCTCCTGAAGGCACGATGGGTGCCACCGGTTTCGATCTGTAGGGGTATAGTTGTAAGATAATGAGAGAAAAGTCATACAATGAAATGCATCCACTGATTCTATAAGCTAGCCTGTACAGCAAGCAGGTACCTTAGAGCACCAATGGCCTTCAGCAGGTTGGAATGGCAGGTGAGGGCAGAGGAGGCCGCTATGGCATTCTGAGGGTCTTCCTCAGGCACTATCTCAAACTGGGAGGGGGGAGATGGTTTGATAAGGAAAACACTCCTCAGAAAAACATAAGCTGTCTCACAGCACCTAATTGACTTACTTAGCACTTGACTTCATAATGTTTTATAGCTCCATTAGTGCGAGTGTACCTGTGGGCCACCACCCCCGTCCTTAATCTGGCAGGTGTAGAGGCACTGCTGATCAGGGCTCTTCATGCTGGCGAAGAAGCGTGTGCTACAGTAACCCACTGGGTAGATGGCACACTGGTCATGGAACAGCATCCTGTCTGTGATAATCTGGAACAGAGAAGGACATAATTCATTATTCTCTAGCCACTGAACTGAGAAGTCATGGGCTGTGTCCCAACAGTCTTAAATAGCCTCTCCTGGTCTCCTTTCATGGACACTGATCCTGACCAACATGATAAGGGAGGGCAATATGGTGGAAATCTGTTCAGTACTTTCAACAAATGATTATGCAAGTGAGGAGACAAGGAAAGGAGAACAATGTAAGATAAGTTGGACAGTGTTTATAAAGAGCAAATGTGAGGCATTAAGTATGAGTTGAGACACAGACCTCCCCTAGACTGTACACAGTCAGACCCCCCAATACTATGGGGAAGACAGGACGTCCTGAGGAGTCCAGGGCGATGGGCTGAACCAGCTTACGAGACCCCGCGTCAGCAAGCTTCCGCTTTTTTGACATTCTTTTTGGACCTGAGGAAAATGTATTTATGGAGTCAAAGAAAATACTGTACTACCCATCATTACAAGACATAAGAATCTGTCTTATCTACAGGTAGGCTGGTATAAACATGGCTCTACCCACCGTCCTCTTTCCCATTCTCCCTGCCTCGTTCCTTCTTAGGCTTCTTAGGAAGGCCCTCCTCTGCCCCAGAGGTCAGGTTATGACCCACAGGTAGGACTGACGCCCCCGTTGGGATGGAACTGAAGGTCACAGGGGGGTGAGAGCTGGTAGTAGCAGCGGTGAGCAGCTCCCCCTCTGACACAGACTGGTACTGCAACAGTGATTTCAGTAAGAACCTGGAAAACAAAGCATAAGAGATGCCCGATTAGACAACAAAAACTGTTTTCAAAGTACCTGTCAATCAGTGTCCAAAATTTTTTTTTAAATGCATCAATATAAAACAATTAAACTCACCTGCGCTCTTCTTTTGCTCGCACAAACTTCTCCTCTAAGTGGGCAACTTCATCACAGAGAGCCGCATTCTCCTGTGGGATATTCAGTTAGTGACTTCAGCCCTCAGCCAATAATACCAGTCTACTACACATCTCCAACATTTCTCTTCCATACATCTAAGTGTTATGGGGGACATATGTAGCATCTGAACACATTGTGTTACAGAAATAACTTAATTAATACTGATTCAAGTGATTGTCTTTAGTATGTAGAGTACTCACAAAAATCATGGCCAGTGCTGCTTTGCGTAGTCTGAGGTACTTTAGTCTGTACTTTTCGTTCTGGTTCTTGCGTGGGCCTTTCTTGGTCTTGGGCCTGGTCTCAGAGAGACCTGTGGGGGAGGGGAAGGGAGGCAGAGAGGCTGCAGAGCCAGAGCTGGAGAAGGTTGACTGGGGGGGAGACCCCATGAAAGACTGGGTGGTGAAGGACTGTAGAGCCTGCTGCCCCTCATCATCTGTCTGTGGATGGAGAGAGACCAAACTCAGTGGGCATTGCATCATAACACCACATTCAAATACTAGTGGCAATGTAGGCCACGATCCACATCATATGATTGTGCATACAATGACAATGTTATGTGGATGAGGTATATCTGGAACAGTAACTGATACAACGCAAAATGAAAACTGTGACAGAGCAAAGTAACATGGCTACAATGACTATATAAGGAAAAAAATTATACTGTTAATTATCCAAACACATTGATCTTCCACTGCACTCTCCTAAATGTCTATATTTGTCAGATCAGCATTGATAGAATTGAACTAAAGGGATTTCTTCTGACATCCTTTGCATAATGATAACTTACCAACAGTGCAAAGACTCCATTTCTGTTCTCAATCCTCTTGAATCTCCTGCTGCCTTTCTGTGTCTGCAACATAGTGGGATACTAAGGCCAAGGCTAGGTGTTGGGGAACTGACAAATGTCTTAAGGGTCAGTCTCACTGTTGTAACCTTGAATGACTAAGATCTAGCCTGTGTTAACTGCTACTTAAGAGCATCATGATGAATGTTCTAATCCTGGCACACTATAGCAGAGAGCGCAATCACATTCTCTCTGGTTCAAGGCACAGGCCTTTGATGTGCAAACCTGTCCTATGTTCAACTAATGGCCTTTCAATAACAAAAGGAAGGGAAAAGCAATAGAGTGAAATGATATGCAGAAAGCCCAAAAAAATGTTTTTTTTTCTAATACTGAAATATCCACTTCGATAATGTACAGCACAAATAACAAAAATAAAGTGAACTGATTAATTTATAGTGGCCTTGGTGTGGAGTCCAATGGAATACAGCAAAGAAAATGGAGATGCTATGAGCTTTGGACCTATCACAGCCATTGAAGTGTCTCATTAGTCTTACCTCACGGTACATGACAGCCTCAAGGCTCGACTTCGCACTGTCCAGAAATAAAATATAAATGTGGTTATGGGCAGTTGAGGAATGATTACTGGGAATATCATGCTGTTGATCTATCAGGAATGTTTAAAAAATATATGTTTTTTTTTAAATGGATGCAGTTGATGCATTTGGTCTTTCTTTAAAATGCATTGTATATCTATAGAATTGATAATGTTGTACTGTACTTGGACTGAACCAATCCCCTGTCAATGATTTGCTGTTTGATCTCCTTGATGTGCATTGGGCGTCCAGCTGCCTCCAGTACAATCTGGGAAAGAGCAGACTGTTGTATTGCTGATGTATTTCACTGACAGACAGCAATCTGGTGGTACATACAGTAGCCTACAGACAGGGCTGTGTTAAAAAAAAAAATACTGTACCTGCGCAGCATCAAGCCATGTGAGATTGGGCTTGTCTGCAACATCGTTAGGTGGTTCACTGTGGAAAAAGAATGAATAGACAATATTTAGGTAGACAATTTTAGACAAAGCAAATAAATATTCACATACAAGACTTATCCCCATATCATACTAGCAGAAAGACCCAACATTATCTTTCCTGTGTAGTGGCAGCCTATTTGTCCTCCCACATACAACAGAGTAAGGACGTGTGTGTGCATGCTGTTCATTTGGCACTGCTTACCTCTCTAGAGCCTCGGCAGCTCCTGCCAGGCTGGCCATGTTGTCCAAGGCAGGGAAGAGAGAGTAGTTTCCCTGTCCGTCTGGCTCCATCTCTGACTCAAAGTTGGACAGTGTGTTCAGTGGGTCCATAGGTGAGAGAGGAGTTTCTGTGGTCTGGTTTCTGCTCGTTGAGGGCTGGAACAAAACGAAAACACACATCCAAGAACTCTGGTCATCTAGATGATTTTGTAGAACATAGCTACTGCCTGGGAAAATAAGAAGAGGCATGAGGATGTTTTGGAAATGAGCTCGACGGCGCATGAGCAGCTACTACCAGCTAGTTAGCTATCAATGATCGCAGGCGAGAGGTTTGTAGGAAGTAGATAACTCGGCAGTTAGCGCGAATGAACGTTTGTACGAGTATTCGTTGTATTTTGCAAAAACTTACCCCACTCCTGTCAATTCGTGCTTGCTCTTTTCCGTGAATCATCGGAGAACCCTGAAGCACTTCTTCGCTTGTCTCCATTGCATTGTTTACATAACTTACACGTTGCAGCAAAAGCTTGACGCTAGCAAACAAACACGTTTCCCGGAGAGTATGTTTGTTAATGTTTGTTTCTAATCTCAACAATTACTATGATGGAAGTTTAGCAAAAATCCAACAACGCGTTGTGCAGTCGACTTGTTTTTATCGCCTGAACTATTTCAGAAAACTGACGGAAACAACGCTTCGGAGGTATTAAAACGAGCACCATGTCTTTCCTGTCATTAAATTTATTTTTTTAGATTTGGGAAATGTAGTTCTTTATGCAGCCTGTTGTCAACAGCTGACGTGCTCAAGTATGCTGTATCTGTAGTTGGAACTGAGTATGAGCTACGTTCACAATAATACTAAACAATATTTGTATCAATTGCATTTATTTAATGATACATGTTTTATCAATGAACATCTCGGATCTTGCTCTCTGACAACAGATATGATCAAATGAGAAACAAACAAGTGCCAGCAGTCCTGCCAATGCCAGAAGGTACAGTAAACATGTCGACTTACACAACATCTGACTTTTATTTGAATCCTTAGGCTATGCTGACAGGAGTTTGACATTAATGAAGAAGTAGACAAACAACCCGTGCTTCTACACCTGCATTGCTTGCTGTTTGGGGTTTTAGGCTGGGTTTCTGTACAGCACTTTGAGATATCAGCTGATGTACGAAGGGCTATATAAATAAATTTGATTTGATTTGATCTATTATACACATACCCAACAGTTATATGCACGTAATTTGATATATATCAAATACCGCAATCACTTATTTATTGCATTTCAACTTTATTTTGACAGGGAGTCATGCTGAGACCAAGGTCTCTTTTAGAGATGAGCCCATACACATATTCATATTTATGGATGAATATCAAAGTAGACATACACTCTATAACAGCTTTCCTTTGTTTCGTAGTGATAGACAAGCAAGAAACACAGTAGTAAGCCTACAACAGTTTAGCAATTATTTACAGAGATAGAACATTTGCGAATACTGCAGTATGTACATTTTTTTGCGGGAACATATAGAATGTTCATAACTAAATCGTATTATCAATAGTAGTAGTATCATAGTAGCAATCCAGTCAGCCGTAGTTCAGAAGAACACCAATCACCCGTTTGTACGCCAGATAGTACTCACTCTGCCTTGGACCATCTGAGAAGTAAAGGTAAGCTATAGGAAGAAACATTGGCTTTATCAGCAAAGGTTTCGTCCAGAGCAAATATTGTGCTGAAGGCTTTATGAACTCATGCATGTAATAATATGACGATTGTTTTACAATATTCATTGCAAAACAAATTCTCAAAGACAGCGTCCACTTTGGAGCCAATTCCTGGGAAATCCTGAGTTATGGATCGAGGATATCCATAGTCCATTTGTCGTCTTGCCTCAAAGCTGAAACATAATTATCAATCAAATCATTATTTTGTATAATTAAATCTAAAGATTCATGTTATCATACAGAAAAATGCATGACATATATATATATATATATATATATATATATATATATATATATATATATATATATATATATATATGTTATTGGCATTTTAATTAAATCATCTTCTAAATTCACCTCCAGCATTTGTTACCAACTAAGAAGAGAGTTTTCCCTCTGGTTGGCACATACACAGATGCATCTAACTTAGTTACTGATGAGGGGATACCCAAGTTGGAGATTGAATTTTGATAACCAGGGAGGATTCTCTTTGCATTATCCCTTACAGTGGCTTGTGAAAGTATTCACCCCCCTTGGTATTTCTCCTGTTATGTTGCCTTACAACCTGGAATTAAAATAGATTTTGTATGATTTGAATTACACAACATGCCTACCACTTTGAAGATGCAAAATATGTTTTATTGTGAAACAAAGAAATAAGACTAAAAAAACGGAACTTGATCGTGCATAACTATTCACCCCCCCCTTTTCAGCAGCTACAAGTCTCTAGGGATATGTCTCTATAAACTTGGCACATCTAGCTACTGAGAATTTTTGCCCATACAAGGCAAAACTGCTGCAGCAGCTTGAAGTTGGATGGGTTCCGCTGGTGTACAGCAATATATAAGTCAAAGCACAGATTCTCAATTTGATTGAGGTCTGGGCTTGACTAGGCCATTCCAAGACATTTAAATGTTTCCCCTTAAACCACTTGAGTGTTGCCTTAGCAGTATGCGAAGGGGTATTTGTCCTGCTGGAAGGTGAACCTCCATCCCAGTCCCCAACCGTGATGCCCGCTCGATGTCCGCGTCCACCTCCCATACCACCGGTGCCACCAGACATGAGGCGGGAAGTAACGGTGGACCGCTCCTCGGTATCATAGAGACGGGACAGCGCGTCGGCCTTAGTGTTAAAACCTGGTCTACACGAGATTGTGAACCGAAATCTGGTGAAAAACATGGCCCACCTTGCCTGGCAAGGATTCAGTCTCCTCGCTGCCCGGGTGTACAGATTAGGGTGGTCAGCCCAGATGAGAAAAAGGTGTTTAGCCCCCTCAAGCCAATGTCCCCACACCTTCAGAGCTTTTACCACAGCCAGCAACTCCCGGTCTACCAGTCATAGTTTCTTCCTCCGGAAAAAAAGGGGCGGCTTGTTGCCCGAGCACTGTCATAGCACGGCTCCAACCCAAGCCTCGCACGCGTCCATCTCCACCATGCATGCCAAAGAGGGGTCTGGATGCGCTAATATGGGAGCATCTGTAAACAGCGCCTTCGCTGACCACCGCAAACGCACCGGCCCCCTTCAGCAGTGAGGTAATGGGAGCAGCCACCTGGCCAAAACCCCAGATAAACCTCCAGTAGTAATTGGCAAACCCTAAGAACCGCTGCACCTCCTTTACCGTGGTCGGAGTCTGCCAATTATGCACGATTGCAACGCGGTCACACTCCATCACGACCCCAGATGTGGAAATGCGATACCCCAGGAAAGAGACGGCTTGTTGGAGAACACACATTTCTCAGCCTTGAAGTGCACGTCATGCTCCAAAAGTCGCCCAAGTACCCTGCGCACCAGAGACATGTGCGCGGCGCATGTAACGGAATAAATCAGAATGTCATCGATATAAACCACCACACCCTGCCCGTGCAGGTCCCTGAGAATCTCGTCATGTTCAGGCGCCGAGCGCCATCAGAGCTCTCCAGTCCCTGGGGTGGTCAAGTCCCAGAGCGTGGCCAAACTCATGTGCCGCCACCAACTGCAGATTCACTTCTGAGGACAACATTACATGTGAGTCTGTTGAATAAGTGAATTGGGCAACACTGTGTTTTAAATATTGTTGTGTGTTCAGATGGTCACCCCGCTAGCTCATTGTCCAGGTTTCGTCGTCATCAAAGTGTGTGTCCTGTCCAGGGGAGTTGGCAAGGGATAAGACACAATTCGGTCATCAAAAGGATAGAAGTCCCCGTGATCTGTGTTTGGACAAGCGAGATTTAAGATATTTTGTCAGTAGTGTATAGAGATGGTATTGAATCCATGCCATTGTGATAGTCCATACTCACATCAACCCTTGAAGAGGATCATGATGTCGGCAGTGTCAGTGTGGATCTGTTTGAAGTCTTGAAGGATTACATCACTGTAGATTTGGAAGGCCTGGGCTATAGTTGCATCTACATCACTCTGCCTTGGGTCTGGTGTGTACTGAGTGATTCTGTTAAACACAAGTCATTCAGCACTCACTCATTGACATTACCTGATAAGTAAAAGGGACCCATTTTACTCCTGCAGTGCAACCTAGGCATTGCACAATGACCCAGGCTGGGTAACAACGGATTTGACATTTCAGCAGATGATCAACAATTATCCATGAATACCATATTATTTTCCTTGATTTTAGCTGTCAAACTTAATGCACTTAAAGAGCTTTTACTATACCTGTAGGTGACAGTGCTCTTCTTCCATTTTTGTTTCCTGTGGAAGTGTCCATATCTGCTGATGTCAGACACTCCACACATGGACTCCTTCATCACCTCCAGAGTGTTTTTGTCCAGAACCCCAGTGACCTCCAGGCCAAAGAGTGCCTGCATGGCCTCCAGGCTCTTGTGAATGTCAGGCTTGATAATGCTAATATGATTTCGTCAACCCCACATCTGTGTAGTATTGAGACATGGTGTATTGAGACCTGGTGTAGGAGGAGGATAAGAGACAACATTATAACCTATCATGCCTATTAGGACTCTCATGCAAAACAGTACAAGCATAACAAGTAGGCTAACAAGTATTTTCTCGCCTCAATCTGAGATAATACTGACAATACGGGTAGCAACACACTGAGCCAAGCGATGCTAAATTACCCCAGCAACTGTCTCGTCATCCTCTGGTAATGTCTGGACCTCTGGAGTGCTGGTGGGGGCAGCCTGACACAGACACAAACAGGCCAGAAACAGGACCGCGGAACCCGTAGAAAGACCCGTAATTTACAAACCTGTGGTAATGCAGAGAGGGGAGAACCTCTCTTTCTCTATCACCCTGCCCTGTCCACACTCTCTTTTATATGATCCCTAATAACCTGTGGTGTACATGGTTCCAATCAGAACATGAGTGAGATGCCAAGGTCGGCTTTGTGCTGTTGAACATTGCTGTAAAGGTTAGGACAAGCCCCTATTCTCAAGGAAGAGGGATCGTCCTCCTAATAACATTTTTGGAGGTGGTGCGTAGAGTTTGGGGTGATTGTTAGGGTGAGGTTTAGGCATACTCTAGGTACACATTGTCAGTGGTTAGTTTGAATATTTTTGATCAATCAATGGAAGCACATCTATTAACATTCAAACTTCTAAATACCTTTTTTTATTGAAATACAATTCAATTGTATTTTATGTTCTGTACACATACAGAAAGATACCACTGGGATTTAAGTGAACTGGCCTTGAAGATGGTTGCCTGATGATGTAATTTAACTTCTTGCAACACTGTCATCAACATTCAACTGGTGAGTTATCTTGGTTCATGCAAGGTGACGTGCTTCTCTGGATAAGAGTGTCTGCTAAATTACTTAAATGTAAAATGTCTGTAAGTAGTATTCCTTTTCATGAAGGAGTGTAGGGTCACGTCTAGCGTCTTTGACAGATATGTTAGCAGCCCAGCAATGCATTTGCTAGGATTCGACTCAGCTCCCGGTTCTGTCTGTAGTCATAGTTGTATGCCTTTTTTCCACTGAAGAGGTAGATAGTACCTGTTGATGAGAAAACATGATAGTGTTTTGTTAACGTGGGCCTAGTAATCAAGATAACACATGTGTCAGGATATCAACATTTATGCAATTGAAGGCAAGGTGACATGGCAAACTGTTTTATAGGCTACCTTGTAACTCAAATGCAGCATCAACCCACCTCCCAATACCTGGCCAGTCTGATGAACGTCTGTGTTCATCGTATCTATACATTGTATAACAAATCAACATTGAACTTATAAGTTATGGATTGCTTATGTGCAGTTGCTTTCTAACATGTCTCATTGTTAAACACTAGATGGCAGGCTTTGCCTCTCAGGAGCTGGAATGCCTATTCATCAAACACTGCAAAGGTCAAGACATACCAAAACAGTGGACGTTTGGAAACATGATATTTTCTGCAACAGAATACTGTATTATACTGTAATTAGCATTCACTTTATGTTTGTCATTTACCCAAAAACATTTTGTTAGAGAGTGTGTTACCTGTAGTAACCGTGTCCTATGAAGAATAAGGATTTTTCCATATTCACTGATATGAACAGCAGCCTCAATGTTCCTTACTCTGGCTGGGAATCCATAGTCATGTATGGAGCCAAAGTGGCTTTTCATCTTAAGCTGTCAAACCACCCAGTACTTAGGACCTGAAACACAGAGCACCTCCACTGCCTTTGGAACACTATGAAAACCATACCACAAGAACTGCCAGATGGCAATAAGCTTTGTGAGTTTCTTGCATGAGGTGCGACAATTTTGACATGGGGCTATAATTTAGGTCCAGTTGTTCTTTGAAACAGTTTTCTGTTTCAAATCTAGCCTTGTCATGCTGTGAGGCCTAAGTGAGGCCTATGAGGCGATCAGACTGCACATTACCAGTGAAGACATATGCCACGCCTTTGGCAGGGATGTCATTGGCCGCACCCACAGGAGAGTTGATGCTGGGAAAGTATGTGCTGTTGGGGCCCTCTCTCAGACGGTTCCAGTATGTTTTCCATGTTGTCCTCAACCACATGTACCTGAAGGGAAACAAACCGCTGTGTTGGGGCAAATAAGAATTTATACTATAAAAATCATATTGCATAATTCAAAACTCCTTCACATGTTTTTTAAAGAGAACTATCTCCTTCCCGAACACTGCCACTGCATCAACAGAGAAGTTGGGATCGCACTTCTTAGGAAGGTTAGGTGGATCCTGTTTTCTGACTGTCTTGCCTTGGAAATAAAAGCAGTCTCCAATGTTTAGATAGAAATCCACCAAAAATGGACCATGTGATAACTATGGTGATTTCAACTCAACTGCTGGATTACCAGCACGTCACCTCATGGCAGTGTGTACTGTGCTCCATTGTAATACTAGTTGGGGTACATGAGAGATGAAGGGTCTTTGGAATGGGAGAGACCAAGGGAGTTGGCTGACTCATGGGCTGCAACAGTGAACAGGTTGTAACCTAAAACAGCATCCAATGAGAAATGTTTTATTTGTCTATAATCATATTTGAAATCCTATTTTATTGTGTTTTATAAAAACAATTCAGATCCTCATGTTATGCTTGGAGCAGTGGCCCTACCTAGCTTGTAATGCCCCATTGTCCAGATTTCATCCTTGTCAAAGTGCACGTCTCCCCCCATGCACTCCCTTGGCTTGAAGGCGTCAGCCAGAACACCTGTGGGGCCATCAAAGGAAAGAAGTTTACATGAGCTACGATGGATAGATGGAGAGAGATTTTCTAACAGTCATCTACCTGGAAACTGGCTCCAGTAAGTATATAACTATAGCGCAATTAAAATCTCACATGCAGCCACACACATTCTCTACCACCTCTATTAGAAACTACACTGAACTGAACAGAGACTGATTTAGGGTCAGAATACTCTTTCTTGTGAAGGAGAGGACAATGTCTGCCTTGTCGTGGTTGACATTGATGAATTTCAGTGGGGCCGCCCGCATTACTCCAGATTTTCAGGGCCAAACGGAATGAGGTATCCACCTCTTCCCTTGTAAGGTCAGGGGTGTACTAAGAAATCCTGCTGGTCATTGGCACACAGACAACACAGAAAAGCATGAAGCAACCTGAACGAAATATGACTAGTTATATCCAGTGAGCTGGTAATCTATTGGCAGGTATTGATTGTTGCAATTCAGTGATAAAACAAAACTGTGAAGTTATGATAACTTTGTTAATTTCGTGGATTATGTAATTCCTCTTATACACTGAATGTACAAAATATTAGGAACAGATTCCTAATATTGAGCTGCACCCCCTTTACCCTCAGAACAGCCTCAATTTATCGGGGCGTGGACTCTACATGGTGTCGAAAGAATTCCACAGGGATGTTGACCCATGTTGACTCCAACTCTTCCTACAGTTGTGTCAAGTTGGCTGGATGTCCATTGGGTGGTGGACTATTCTTGATACACACGGGAAACTGTTGAGCGTGAAAAATCCTGAAGCGTTGCAGTTCTTGACACTCAAACCGGTGCACCTGGCACCTACTACCATACCCCGTTTAAAGGCACTTAAATCTTTAGTCTTGCCCATTCAACCCCTGATTGGTACACATACACAATCCATGTCTCAATTGTCTCAAGGTTTAAAAATCCTTCTTTAACTTGTTTCCTCCCATTCATCTACACTGCTTGAAGTGGATTTAACAATTGACATCAATAAGGGACCATAGCTTTCACCTGGATTCACCTGGTCAGTCTGTCATGTTCCTAATGTTTTGTACACTCAGTGTAATTCCCTGCAGTTAAAACATATGAAAGTCTGTTTTGGGAAGTGACAGTGCTTTCGGAAAGTATTCAGACACCTTGACTTTTTCCACATTTTGTTACATTACAGCCTTGTTCTAAAATGTATTTTTTTTAAAATTAAAACCTCAACAATCTACACACACAACCCCATAATGACAAAGCGAAAACAGGTTTTTAGAAAGTTTTGCACATTTATTACAATTAACAAACAGAAATAGCTTTTTTACATAAGTATTCAGACCCTTTGCTATGAGACTCAACATTGAGCTCAGGTGCATCCTGTTTCCATTTACCATCCTTGAGATGTGGTAAATTAAATTGATTGGACATGATTTGGAAAGGCACACACCTGTCTATATACGTTCCCACAGTTGACAGTGCATGTCAGAGCAAAAACCAAGCCATGAAGTCGAAGAAATTGTCCGCAGGATTGTGTCGAGGCACAGATATGGGGAAGGGTACCAAAAAAGTTCTACAGCATTTAAGGTCTTCAATGGAAGAAGTTTGGAACCACCAAGACTCTTCCTAGAGCTGGCCGCCTGGCAAAACTTTGCAATCAGGGGAGAAGGGCCTTGGTGAGCGAGGTGACCAAGAACCTGATGATCACTATGACAGAGCTCTAGAGTTCCTCTGTGGAGATGGGAGAACCTTCCAAAAGGACAACCATCTCTGAAGCAATCCACCAATCAGGCCTTTATGGTAGAGTGGCCAGACGGAAGCCACTCCTCTGTAAAAGGCACATGACAGCACGCTCTGAGTTTGCCCAAAGGCACCTAAAGACTCTCAGACCATGAGAAACAAGATTCTCTGGTCTGATGAAACCAAGATTGAACTCTTTGGCCTGAATGACAAGCGTCACATCTGGAGGAAACCTGGCACCATCCCTATGGTGAAGCATGGTGGTGGCAGAATTTTTCATCTGCAAGGACGGGGAGACTAGTCAGAATCGAGGCAAAGATGAACTGAGCAAAGTACAGAGAGATCCATGATGAAAACCTGCTCCAGAGCGCTCAGGACCTCAGGCTGGGGCAAAGTTCCCCCTTCCAACAAGACAACGACCCTAAGCACACAGCCAAGAAAAAACAGGAGTGGCTTCTGGACAAGTCTCTTAATGTTTTTGAGTGGTCCCGCCAGAGCCCGGACTTGAACCCGATCAAACATCTCTGGAGAGACCTGAAAATATCTGTGCAGCAACGCTCGCCATCCAACCTAACAGAGCTTGAGAAGATCTGCAGAGAATGGGAGAAACTCCCCAAATACAGGTGTGCCAAGCTTATAGCGTCATACCCAAGAAGACGCAAGCCTCTAATTGCTGCCAAAGGTGCTTCAACAAAGCACTGAGTAAAGGGTCTGAATACTTATGCAAATGTGATATATTTATACATTTGCAAAAATGTTTTTTAAAAGTTTTTGCTTTGTCATTATGGGTATTGTGTATAGATTGATGAGAGCAAAAAAACGATTTAATCGATTTTAGAATAAGGCTGTAGAATAACAAAATGTGGAAAAAGTCAAGGGGTCTGAACACTTTCCGAAGGCACTGTATAACTATATTCTGACAGATATCTAGAATATCAGTGGAGAAAAAGCCAAAAGATCAAATGTATTTCTTTATTTTACTAGTCGGGTTAATTAAGAACAAATTCATATTTACAATGACGGCCTGGCTTGAGGCAAAGGGCCTCCTGTGGGGCAGGAGGAGGGAAAAGAAAATGGTACAACAAGACGGACAGCACAGACAGAAGACACTTGTCAGCAGAAAGAAGAAGACATTGTGACTGCTAACACATAACAGATAATAACATGTGCCTACCTGTAGGTGAAGGTGTGATTCTTCCACTTAGGCTGGTCAGGGTAAAAGCTGTAGTTTTCCACAACAGGCAGTACACACCTGTGCTTCCTCGTCAGAGAGAGGGACTGGAGATCCAGTCTTCTTCAGACTAAAGAAACCCTTCATCTCCCTGATCTTATCCTCCAGGGCTGAGGTTGAGGTGGCCCTCTTACTGCAGGGCAAGGGACCACTGCTGTGGCTCATGTGGTAGAACATCCTCAGATACCTTATCAACCAGCTGGTTACTAACCACATTTTCACTGATAGTAGGTCACTTCTCTTATATGGACAAATATGTCTTATTTGTCCTAAAGTAGGCAACATTTTAAGTTATCCAGAAAACAGCTTTTGCTTGAGCTAAAGTAGTCATAACTTTTAGTTGTCCTAAAGTGCACCTGCTACTGTAGGTATACTCAACTTTTACCTGAGGAATTAGGCAAAACAATCAATGTACTCCAATACAGTTTTTTAACCATTTTCCAGAAGATTTTCTAAAGAGTGGATGAAGACACAAAACTCAGCCAGTTCCATGTCCTCAGGCCTTGGCCATTGTTCCTTAGAGATGGGTAAAGTCCACTATAGATAGGAGCATGCTTAAGGTCTGGGGTGAATCACGTAGTTTCAAAGCCTTCAAGCCTGCAGTTGCTGCCACTATTACCATGAGGTGTGTGGTAAGAATATATATATATATATACAGTGGGGCAAAAACTTATTTAGTCAGCCACCAATTGTGCAAGTTCTCCCACTCAAAAAGATGAGAGAGGCCTGTAATTTTCATCGTAGGTAGTACACTTCAACTATGACAGACAAAATGAGAAAAAAAATCCAGAAAATGCACCTGGCAATCTTGGTTAGCGTGCCCTACGCCCGGCCCACCACAGGTGTCGCTGGTGCGCGTTAAGGCAAGGATATCCCTACCGGCCAAGCCCTCCCAAACCCGGACGACGATGGGCCAATTGTGCGTGCAGCTAGCTAGCTCACAGCTAGCTTGCACTCACTGTGGCACCCAGTATCGAAGCTATCCCTGAGGCCCACCTCCCGGCCTACTCAGCTGTTCACCCGATCCCCACTCATACACGGCTAGAGCCCAATACTCCACCGGATCCTTGCTGTAAACTCTGGACCTTGGCACCGGATCACCGCTGCTACCGATTGGCTATAGTGGCTGACACCACTGCCACTAAGCCAGCACCAGTTAGCCGTGAGCCAGGCGCATTTCCTGGCTAGCAAACTAAATTCTACAATACCTCTTTCGCCATCTGGCTTGGATTCTCTGTCGACACGGAGCCCCGCCGCACCACCACGACTGGCCTGCCGACGAATACTCCATCCGCCGCGCCTTCAACCGGCCTCCGTCGGAGCAGACGCTCCCACTAGCCCCGGGCTATTAACTTTAAATGCCGTGTCGCCCGCGTGCTAGCGTAGTGGCGGCTTCCCTGTTCCATCTACTGCTGCCATCTGGACACTATGATCACTTGGCTACATAGCTGATGCCTGCTGGACTGTCCATTAATCACGGTACTCCATTCTGTTTATTTATTTTTTATCTGTCGGCCCCAGCCGCGAACTCAGGCTCTGTGTGTAGTTAATCCGACCCTCTCTGCCTAGTCATCACCATTTTACCTGCTGTTGTTGTTAGCTGATTAGCTGTTGTTGTCTCACCTGTTGTTTTAGCTAGCTCTCCCAATAAACACCTGCGATTACTTTATGCCTCACTGTATGTCTCTCTCAAATGTCAATATGCCTTGTATACTGTTGTTCAGGTTAGTTATCATTGTTTTAGTTTGCAATGGAGCCCCTAGTTCCACTCTTCATACCTCTGATACCTCCTTTGTCCCACCTCCCACACATGCGGTGACCTCACCCATTACAACCAGCATGTCCAGAGATACAACCTCTCTTATCATCACCCAGTGCCTGGGCTTACCTCCACTGTACCCGCAACCCACCATACCCTGTCTGCGCATTATGCCCTGAATATATTTGACCACGCCCAGAAATCTGCTCCTTTTATTCTTTGTCCCCAACGCTCTAGGCGACCAGTTTTGATAGCCTTTAGCCACACCCTCATCCTACTCCTCCTCTGTTCCACGGGTGATGTGGAGGTAAACCCAGGCCCTGCATGTCCCCAGGCACCCTCATTCGTTGACTTCTGTGATCGAAAAAGCCTTGGTTTCATGCATGTAAACATCAGAAGCCTCCTCCCTAAGTTTGTTTTACTCACTGCTTTAGCACACTCTGCCAACCCTGATGTCCTTGCCGTGTTTGAATCCTGGCTTAGGAAGGCCACCAAAAATTCTGAGATTTCCATACCCAACTATAACATTTTCCATCAAGATAGAACTGCCAAAGGGGGAGGAGTTGCAGTCTACTGCAGAGATGGCCTGCAAAGTAACGTCATACTTTCCAGGTCCATACCCAAACAGGTCAAACATCTCATTTTAAAAATGAATCTCTCCAGAAATAAGTCTCTCACTGTTGCCGCCTGCTACCGACCCCCCTCAGCTCCCAGCTGTGCCCTGGACACCATTTGTGAATTGATCGCCCCCCCATCTAGCTTCAGAGTTTGTTCTGTTAGGTGACCTAAACTGGGATATGCTTAACACCCCGGCAATCCTACAATCTAAGATAGATGCCCTCAATCTCACACAAATCATCAAGGAACCCACCAGGTACAACCCTAAATCTGTAAACATGGGCACCCTCATAGACATTATCCTGACCAACTGGCCCTTCAAATACACCTCCGCTGTCTTCAATCAGGATCTCAGCGATCACTGCCTCATTGCCTGTATCCGCTACGGGTCCACGGTCAAAAGACCACCCCTCATCACTGTCAAATGCTCCCTAAAACACTTCTGCGAGCAGGCCTTTCTAATCGACCTGGCCCGGGTATCCTGGAAAGATATTGACCTCATCCCGTCAGTTGAGGTTGACTGGTCATTCTTTAAAAGTAACTTCCTCACCAACTTAGATAAGCATGCTCCTTTAAAAAAATGCAGAACTAAGAACAGATATAGCCCTTAGTTCACTCCAGACCTGACTGGCCTCGACCAGCACAAAAACATCCTGTGGCGGACTGCAATAGCATTGAATAGTCCCCGTGATATGCAACTGTTCAGGGAAGTCAGGAACCAATACACGCAGTCAGTCAGAAAAGCAAAGGCCAGCTTTTTCAAGCAGAAATTTGCATCCTGTAGCTCTAACTCCCAAAAGTTCTGGGACACTGTAAAGTCCATGGAGAACAAGAGCACCTCCTCCCAGCTGCCCACTGCACTGAGGCTAGGTAACACTGTCACCACCGATAAATCCATGATAATCGAAAACTTCAACAAGCATTTCTCAACGGCTGGCCATGCCTTCCTCCTGGCTACTCCAACCTCGGCCAACAGCTCTCCCTGTTACAGACCTATATCCATCCTTCCCTGCCTTTCTAAAGTCTTCGAAAGCCAAGTGAACAAACAGATCACAGACCATTTTGAATCCTACCGTACCTTCTCCACTATGCAATCCGGTTTCCGACCTGGTCACGTGTGCACCTCAGCCACGCTCAAGGTCCTAAACAATATCATAACCGCCATTGATAAAAGACAGTACTGTGCAGCCGTCTTCATCGACCTGGCCGAGGCTTTCGACTCTGTCAATCACCAAATTCTTATCGGCAGACTCAGTAGCCTCTGTTTTTCTTATGACTGCCTTGCCTGGTTCAACAACTACTTTGCAGACAGAGTTCAGTGTGTCAAATCGGAGGGCATGTTGTCCGGTCCTCTGGCAGTCTCTATGGGGGTGCCACAGGGTTCAATTCTCGAGCCGACTCTTTTCTCTGTATATATCAATGATGTTGCTCTTGCTGCGGGCGATTCCCTGATCCAGATTCTGGCCCTTCCTTAGACACTGTGCTATCTAACCTCCAAACGAGCTTCAATGCCATACAACACTCCTTCCGTGGCCTCCAACTGCTCTTAAACGCTAGTAAAACCAAATGCATGCTTTTCAACTGTTCGTTGCCTGCACCCGCACGCCCAACTAGCATCACCACCCTGGATGGTTCCGACCTAGAATATGTGGACATCTATAAGTACCTAGGTGTCTTGCTAGACTGTAAACTCTCATTCCAGACTCATATCAAACATCTCCAATCTAAAATCAAATCTAGAGTCGGCTTTCTATTTCGCAACAAAGCCTCCTTCACTCATGCCGCCAAACTTACCCTAGTACAACTGACTATCCTACCAATCCTCGACTTTGGCGATGTCATCTACAAAATAGCTTCCAATAATCTACTCAGCAAACTAGATGCAGTTTATCACAGTGCCATCCGTTTTGTTACTAAAGCACCTTATACCACCCACCACTGCGACCTGTATGCTCTAGTCGGCTGGCCCTCGCTACATATTCCTCTCCAGACCCACTGGCTCCAGGTCATCTACAAGTCCATGCTAGGTAAAACTCCGCCCTACCTCATCCCCATACTGTTTTTATTTATTTACTTTTCTGCTCTTTTGCACACCAGTATCTCTACCTGCACATGACCATCTGATCGTTTATCACTCCAGTGTTAATCTGCTAAACTGTAATTATTCGCCTACCTCCTCATGCCTTTTGCACACAATGTATATAGACTCTTTCTTTTTTTCTACTGTGTTATTGACTTGTTTTTTGTTTACTCCATGTGTAACTCTGTGTTGTTGTTTGTTCACACTGCTATGCTTTATCTTGGCCAGGTCGCAGTTGTAAATGAGAAGTTGTTCTCAACTAGCCCACCTGGTTAAATAAAGGTGAAATAAAAAAAATGTCAACAATTGTTTAAAGACAGATTATTTCACTGTATCACAATTCCAGTGGGTCAGACATTTACATACACTAAGTTGACTGTGCCTTTAAACAGCTTGGAAAATTCTGTCATGGCTTTAGAAGCTTCTGATAGGCTAATCATTTGAGTCAATTGGAGGTGGCCCTGTAGATGTATTTCAAGGCCTACCTTCAAACAGTGCCTCTTTGCTTGACATCATGGAAAAATAAATATGCCAAGACCTCAGAAAAAAATTGTAGACCTCCACAAATCTGGTTCATCCTTGGGAGCAATTTCCAAACACATGAAGGTACCACGTTCATCTTTACAAACAATAGTATGCAAATATTAACACCATGGGACCACGCAGCTGTCATACTGCTGAGGAAGGAGACTTTGGTGCGATTAGTGCAAATCAATCCCAGAATAACAGCAAAGGACCTTGTGAAGATGCTGGATAAAACAGGCACGAAAGTATCAATATCCTCAGTAAAACGAGTCCTATATCGACATAACCTGAAAGGCCGCTCAACAAGGAAGAAGCCACTGCTCCAAATCGCCATAATAAAAAGCCAGACTACGGTTTGCAACTGCACATGGGGACAAAGATTGTACTTTTTGGAGAAATGTCCTCTTGTCTAATGAAACAAAAATAAAACTGTTTGGCCATAATGACCATCATTATGTTTGGAGGAAAAAGGGGGAGGCTTGCAAGCCGAAGAGCACCATCTCAACCGTGAAGCAGGTTGGTGGCAGCATCATGTTGTGGGGGTGCTTTGCTGCAGGAGGGACTGGTGCACTTCACAAAATAGATGGCATCATGAGGATGGAAAATTATGTTGATATATTGAAGCAAAATCACAAGATATCAGTCAGGAAGTTAAAGCTTGGTCGCAAATGGGTCTTCCAAATAGACCATGACCCCAAACAAAGTCAAGGTATTTGAGTGGCCATCACAAAGCCCTAACCTCAATCCTATAGAACATTTGTGGGCAGAACTGAAAAAGCATGTGCGAGCAAGGAAGCCTACAAACCTGACTCTGTTACACCAGCTCTGTCAGGAGGAATAGGCCAAAATTCACCCGACTTATTGTGGGAAGCTTGTGGAAGGCTACCCGAAACGTTTGACCCAGGTTAAACAATTTCAAGGCAATGCTACCAAATAATAATTGAGTGTATGTAAACTTCTGACCCAATGGGAATGTGATGAAAGAAATAAAAGCTGAAATAAACCCTTCTCTCTACTATTATTCTGACATTTCACATTCTTAAAATTCAGCAGTGATTCTAACTTACCTAACTGTATATTGTTTCCTGCACGTTGGCTACACGTTTGCACGTCAATCGTCTATTTAATCTTTTCAAATGTCCAAATGACTCGTTTCATATCCTCATTACAATCTCAACCACACTTGCTGATGTGTGATCTGAAATATATGATCTAGGCAATGTTTATGAAATGAGCCATATCAACTTACCCATTCATTTCTGTCTAATGTGCTGGGAGTATGTTGGTATTATGTAACACATTCTTGTCTCACAGTTTATTCATGAACCTGCACATATTTACTAAATGCTATCCTTACCGGCAACCTAATACATTGGACTAAATTCAACATGTTATCCTTATGCATACAGTTTTGTACAGCTTTGCATAACCTTTATTGCATTTTGGACAAAAACATTTAAATTCCCATGAATTCACTAGCATCCGAGCCAGGTATTTGCTTTCTCAGTTCCAACAACTTGTTTCTGGGTATAATCGTACTTGTACACGTGTGGTCCAACGAAGAAGTAGATGACACCTAGGATGAACAAAAATTGAACAATTAGAAAGAGTTTTACAAAATTAAATGTTCAAATTGAGCTGGCATGGTCTTTGTTGTCGTGATGTAAAAGTAGCTAACCATCTTTGTAGACAGCAGCATCGATAGTAGTATTGAGCCCTTGGAAATCATCACTGATGTACTGTGGGTATCCAGCATCCATAACTCTTCGGTTTTCATTATAACTGAAAAAACGTCCACAATACAGTTTCTCTGCAATATATTCAATATGCTATAATGATATTTTGTACTGTAGGCTAATGACTGTACACTGGTGATGTTTCAGAATGTGCCAGGCTCACCTGTAGTAAATGTCGTGAATGAAGAACAGCGTGCGTCCTGTTTTGACGATGTGTACCGCTGCGTCTACTTCCTGAACCCATGGTGGGAAGCCAAAGTTGCTGATGGGTTTAGGTTTGCCTTTCACAATGGAACCCTTCACCGTCCAGTACATGGATTCTGGAACAAACAGAGGATGGCTCATAGTTAGAAAGGAAACACTGTGTAGAGATATGTTTAACCTTTTATTCAATAATGAATAATGCAAGTCTTGGCGATATAGGCTCTGCTCCTTCAGGGTATCTCACTGCCCAAGCAAAGCGTCAATATGTAAAAGGACTTAGAAGCAGTGAAGCACGGTAGACTATACCAATCCCCCAGCAGGAAACAGAATCTAACAGGTGGGGTTTGGGGTGGTGGATGGAGCAAAAGAAGGAAACACATACTAGCAGTAGCAGAAAGCGGCAGCAGGGTGTCTGAGCAGAATCAGTCAGCTGAAATAGGCCGCCAAATAAGGTAGGTGTGATTGATACACTTCACTTTTTTCTCCAAAAATTAGTCCTATCATTCGTTACACACGGTTAACCATGATGGGGTAGTATGGTAGGAGATGTCTGTACCATGAATCAGGTAAGCAGTGGATCGCCGAGGGACCCAGAAGGCAGCATCAATTTTGGAATCAATCTTTGGCATGAAGTTGTTGATAGGACCTTCTTTTATATCATATTGCTGGTTGTGCTTGATCCATAGATACCTCCAGAAGAGGGGGAAAAAACATGACATTTGGAACCCCAGATTTGTTTGCTTTTCATTCATCAATACTATTGGCATTTCAACAGGGTGGATGGACATACTTGTCTTTGAAAAAGAAGGTGGCATCCCCCAGGGTGGAGACAGCATCAAAGGACAGGTCAGCTGAACATTTGTTCTGCATCATCAGAGGGAAGTGGGAACCCAGGAACCAGGGGTTGTAAAGTGGATTCCAGCCATGTCTGGAGTAGTAATATGGCTGACTGTTTTTTGGACCTAAGGCACACCAAAATAAACATTTAGTCTGTGTCCGAAATTGCTATTCCTATGTTTACACTATGCATTACAGTGCACAACTTTTAACAAGGGCCAAAGGCCTGTTACTGTATGATCTTATCCTACATTCAGAATTTGAATTTGTTGAATGGTCTCCTCCTTACCGTAAAGTGAGTTGATTATTGCTATGTCCTCTTTGGAGAGCAGGTTGTGTGAACTGCGACTGGATTTGTATGTAGGATACATCAATGACTCTGGATTTTGGGAGTGCCTTAAGCCTAAAGAATGACCAAACTCATGGGCTGCCACTAGATACAGGTTGAACCCTGAAATCACACAAACAGGAACATGCACAATCAGTTTATTTGGTCATTCTCTCTTGTACTGATCAGTAGTTTACTTTTTTTAAACAGCTAAAAAATAATTCAAATGATTCTGTAAAATAAAAATGGATACCCTTTGACCCTGCCGTCCAAGTTTCATCGTCGTCAAAGTGGGCATCGCCTCCAATTCCCTCTCCAGGGCCAAAGGCATGTGCCAAAGTGCCCTTAGACCCATCAAACGGGTAGGCATCACCGTGCTCTTTATGTCCCAGAGGTTAGAGAAAATACACAACAAAATGTCAGAGTCAAAGCAATTGTTTTTGCTACTCCGTTGTTTTGGAGCTGAGTATTAGGAGCATCAAACAGTAAGTTAAATATGTATTATTAATTTATAAAGTATCTGTAAATCTATAAATAGTCAATAAAGTATATAGACTCTTTATAAAGTATACCTTAACGTAAAGTGTTATCTAGAAAGACCACGATAGGTGTTACCCACCAAAGGTAGCAAACTCCACCATGATGTCGGCCCTCTGTGTGAGTGACCTGACAAAGGTCAGAGTGCTGGCCCTGGCCCAGACGCTGAGCGCCGACTCAATCAGAGAGTCCACCGTGCTGTGAGGCAAATCACTGGTGTAGCTGCCAATGCTGCAAGATCAAACAATTACATTTAAAACATTTAAAAGACACTTATCTTCTTTGGGACTGGGGGGCAGTATTGAGTAGCTTGGATAAAAAGGTGCCCAGAGTAAACTGCCTGCTATGCAGGCCCAAAAGCTAGGAAATGCATATAATTAGTAGATTTGGATAGAAGTTTCTAAAACTGTTTGAATGATGTCTGTGAGTATAACGGAACTCATATGGCAGGCAAAAACCTGAGAAAAAATCCAACCAGGGAGTGGGAAATCTGAGGTTTGTAGTTTTTCAAGTCATTGCCTATTGAATATACAGTGTCTATGGGGTCATATTGCACTTCCTAGGGCTTCCACTAGATGTCAACAGTCTTTAGAACCTTGTTTGAGGCTTCTACTGTGAAGGAGGAGAGAATGAGAGCTGTTTGAGCCAGAGGTCTGGCAGAGTGCCATAAGCTGATCACGCGCGCGCCTGTGAGAGGTAGCTGCATTCCATTGCATTTCTAAAGACAAAGGAATTCTCCGGTTGGAACATTATTGATGATTCTATACATCGTTTGACATGTTTCTACGAACTGTAATAGAACTTTTTTGACATTTCGTCTGAACAAGTGATCGTGCATTATGCATTTGGATTACTGGGCTAAACGCGCAAAAAAAAAAGAAGGTATTTGGACATAAATGATGGACTTTATTGAACAAAACAAACATTTACTGTGGAACTGGGATTCCTGGGAGTGCATTCCGATCAAGATCATCAAAGGTAAGTTAATATTTATAACGGTATTTCTGACTTTTCTGACACCTCTCCTTCTTTGGAAAATGGCTGGATGTTTTTCTGTGACTAGCGCTGACCTAACATAATCGCAAGGTGTGCTTTCGCCGTAAAGCCATTTTGGAATCTGACACAGCGGTTGTATTAAGGAGACGTTTATCTATATTTCCATGCATAACACTTGTATCTTTTATCAGTGTTTATTATGAGTATTTCTGTAATTTGATGTGGCTCTCTGCACTTTCACCGGATGTTTGTTTGAGACAATGCATTTCTGATCATAACACACCAATTTCAAATTAGTTTTTTGGACATAAAGATTAACTTTATTGAAAAAAACACACATTTATTTTGTAACATGAAATCCTGTGAGTGCCATCTGATGAAGATCATCAAAGGTTAGTGATTAATTTAAGCGCTATTTCTGATTTTTGTGAGCCCTCTGCTTGGCTGGAAAATGGCTGTATGGTTTTCTGTGGCTAGGCGCTGACCTAACATAATTGATGGGTGTGCTTTCGCCGTAAAGCCTATTTGAAATCAGACACTGTGGCTGGATTTACAAGAAGTGTATCTTTAAAATGGTGTAAAATACTTGTATGTTTGAGGAATTCTAATTATGGGATTTCTGTTGTTTTGAATTTGGCGCCCTGCAATTTCACTGGCTGCTGGCGAGGTGTGACGCTACCGTCCCACATATCCCAGAAAAGTTATCCAGAGCGACTTACAGGAGCAATTAGAGTTAAGTGCCTTGCTCAAAGGCACATTGACAGATGTTTTACCTAGTCGGCTCGGGACTTGAACCAGCAACCTTTTGGTTACTGGCCCAATGCTCTTAACCACTCTACCTGCTACAGCCTCCGGTGAGCTAATACACAAATCTGTGATCTGTGATAATATCATGCCTCCTAGGTGCCATGGATCTAATTTCAGAAGAATAGCGAAAGGGGGATACCTAGTCAGTAGTACAACTGAATGGATTCAACTGAAATGTGTCTTCCGCATTTAACCCAACCCTTAACTGTTACCTGTAGGTGATGACGTTCTTGTTCCAGCGGTTGACTCGGTTGTTGTGACTGTAGTCCTCTACATCAGAGACCCCACAGCGAGGGGTACTCATCACCTCCAGGGTCTCAGAGTCCAGACTGCCTGTGGTGTTGAGGCCAAAGAAGCTCTGCATGTCCTTCACCTTGGAGGTGAACGAGGGCAGGTACCTCTTGATCCGAGCCAAAGGTTGCTCTTTCTTCAGGTTGTAATAATGCCGGAGGTACTCCTGAGAACAGATGAAAGCTTCTGTAGTGTCTCACTATCATATATTGTAACATCTTAAATCAATATTATGCAGACTGAGTAAGGACTCAATCACTTTGTTACAACTTCTTGTTGGAAACACTAGACATGTGGAAATACTGTAGCAAGGACAAACTTTATAGGGAATTGGAGGCAAAGGGTTCATATTATTTTCCCCATTATTTCTAGTTCTGATATTCTAGCACAACTGTTGCGTGAGACTTGGCATAGCAGAACCATTAATGCTCAAACATAATTTTACGTCTGTGGTTCAGCAATAATGCATAGTTTGCTCAAATCCATAAAATAAATATAGGATTTGTTCAGACGCAACCTTGAAATAATCACAATTATCCTGCAGTTTAATGGTCCCGCAGTGCATATCACATTTACATTCTAAATTAAAAACAGATTTATTTTTGGAGCCTTGCCTTGCCAATCTTGGAACATATACTATGCTTGATTGTGAGGGCATGTACATTCTGAGGTAATTGTGTTTAGCTCCGCCTTCCACACACAACAACAAAAAAAGGATTAAAAAAATATTCTCAATATCTCACACAGTGTCATTACAGTATTTTGGGGGGGATTTTATTAGGATCACCATTAGCCAACGGCAATGGTGACAGCTAGTCTTACTTGGGTTCGACACATAAAGAAAAATACATTACAGACAAAAGACTTTACAATTTACATACATTTAAAAACATTGACGTTTGTGTGTGTGTGTGTGTTCATCTATCAGTTACACGTCAGTACATACACACAAAAGTAGGTCGCATGGGGGAGAGGCATTGTGCCTGAGGTGTTGCTTTATTTGTTTTTTGAAACCAGGTTTGCCGTTTACTTTCACTATATGAGATGAAGGGAGTTCCATGCAATCATGGTTCTGTATAATACTGTATGTTTCCTTGAATTTGTTTTGGATCTGGGTACTGTGAACAGATCTGTGTAAGTTCAATATTCAAGCAATTTCCAACACATTGTTTCTTATAAAAACAAGAAGCAATGTGGTAAATCTTTCCTCAATTCTTAGCCAAGAGAGACTGGCATGCATAGTATTGATATTAGCCTACTGACTACAATGAAGAGCAAAACGCACCGCTCTCTTCTGGGCCAGCTGTAGATTAACTAGGTCTTTCTTTGCAACACTTGACCATATGACTAGACAATAATCAAGATAAGATAAAACTAGTGCTGTCACGCTCTTCGTAATGATTAGACCAAGGCGCAGCGTGAGTAGACTTTCACATATTTTAATAAACTCAAACTCACCAAAACAAAGCACAAACGAAACATGAAGCTACTGGTGTGCCCTCAGGCAACTAAATGTAGACAAGATCCCACAAACACAATGAGGAAGATGGCTACCTAAATATGATCCCCAATCAGAGACAACGATAAACAGCTGCCTCTGATTGGGAACTATAACTATACCATAGAAATACATTTCACCTAGATGACCCACCCAAGTCACTATCACGCCCCAACCAACACAGAGAATAAACAGCTTACTATGGTCATGATGTGACAGTACCCCGCAAAGTTGCGGACTCCGACCGCAAAACCTGACTCAATAGGGGAGGGTCCGGGTGGGCATCTATGATGGATGACACAGGGCATCGGGCGGCTCCGGTGCGGGGCGCATCGCTGGAAGCTCCGGACCATGGATCGTCGCTGGAGGCACCGTCCGTGGATCGTCGCAGGAGGCTCTGGACTGAGAACCCCTGCTGAAGGCTCTGGACCGCCAACCGTCACTGGAGGCTCCGGACTGGGAACTGTTGCCGGAAGCTCCGGACTGGGGAGGCGCACTGGAGGCCTGATGCATGGTGCCGGTACTGGTGGTACCGGGCTGGTGACATGCACCTCAGGGCGAGTGCGGGTATGAGGCACAGGACGGACTGGACTGTGGAGCCGCAATGGAGGCCTGATGCAAGGGACCGGTACAGGTGGCACCAGGCTGATGACACGAACCTCAGTGCGAGGAAGAGGCACGGGACGTACTGGACTGTGGAGGCACACTGGAGGCCTGATGTGTGGGACCGGTACAGGTGGCACCGGGCTGATGACACGCACCTCAGGGCGAGTGCAGGGAGGAGGCACAGGACGCACTGGACTGTGGAGGCGCACTGGAGGTCTAGAGCGCAGAGCTGGCTGCTCACTCCAGCCCGGCAAGTCCGGAAGCTGTCACCGGATGCATTGGGCTGTGAGGATGCACTGGCGACACAGTGCGTAGAACCGCCGCAGGATATCCTGGACCGAGGAGACGTACTGGAGACCAGGAGCGCTGAGCCGGCACAATCCGTCCTGGCTGAATGCTCACTCTAGCACGGTAACTGCGGGAAGCTGGAGCAGAGCGCACCGGGCTGTGAATGCGCACTGGAGACACCGTGCGCATCACTGCATAACACGGTGCCTGACCGGTCACACCTTCCCCACGGTAAGCACGGGGAGTTGGCTCAGGTCTAAACCCTGATCAAAAACATTTTTGATGTTTTGAAAGTTTCTTCAAGTGCAGTCGCAGTATCCCTCTCATACTTCCATCGTTGATCTAACTCCTCATATCGTCGCCGTGCCGCTCTTGCTGCCTCCGACTGCTCCCTTGGAAGGCGATACTCTCTGGCCTGAGTCCAGGGTCCTTCTCCATCCAGGATTGCCTCCCATGTCCATTCCTCCTGGCCACGCTGCTTGGTCCGTTTTTGGTGGGGTACTCTGTCACACTCGTCGTAATGAGTAGACCAAGGCGCAGCGTGAGTAGAGTTCCACATATTTTAATAAACACAAACGAAACGTGAAGCTACTGGTGTGCGCTCAGGCAACTAGATGTAGACAAGATCCCACAAACACAATGAGGAAGATGGCTACCTAAATATGATCCCCAATAAGTGACAATGATAAACAGCTGCCTCTGATTGGGAACCATATCATGCCACCATAGAAATACATTTCACCTATATGACCCACCTAAGTCACTATCACGCCCCAACCAACACAGAGAATAAACAGCTTACTATGGTCAGAGCCTGCAGGACTTCTACTTACTAATTATAACATATTGAATGTAGTCCAATGTATTAGGTTGCCTGTAAGGATAACATTTAGGAAATATTTGCTGGTTCATGGATCAAAACTGTGAGATAGGATATTATGTGTTACATAATATCAACACCCCCCCAGCACATTAGACATACATCTTTACAACCATTGAATAAATATTTTTTGACCATGACAGTTTACAATCTAAGGTAACACCAATTAATTTAGTCTCCTCAAATAGCTCAACAGCCACACCATTCATTGACAGATTCAGCTGAGGTCTAGAACTTAGGGAATGATTTGTACCAAATACATTGCTCTTAGTTTTAGAGATGTTCAGGGCCAGTTTATTAATGGCCACCCATTCTAAAACTGACTGCAACTCTTTGTTTAGGGTTTCACTAGCTGTCATTGCTGACAAGTATAGGGTTGAATTTTCAGTAAACATGGACACACAGGCTTTGTTTAATGCCAGTGGCAGGTCATTGGTAAAAATAGAAAAGAGTAGAGGCCCAAGAGAGCTGCCCTGCGGAACACCACACTTTACAGGCGGCAGGGTAGCCTAGTGGTTAGAGCGTTGGACTAGTAACCGGAAGGTTGCAAGTTCAAATCCCCGAGCTGACAAGGTACAAATCTGTCGTTCTGCCCCTGAACAGGCAGTTAACCCACTGTTCCTAGGCCATCATTGAAAATAAGAATTTGTTCTTAACTGACTTGCCTAGTAAAATAAATAAATAAACATGTTCAAAATTAGAGAAGCTTCCATTAAAGAACACCCTCTCTCTGATAGATAGATAGATAGATATGAATCCACAATATGGCAGAGGTTGGTCACATGTGTTTTCAACAACAGGTCATGGTAAATAATATCAAAGGTTGCACTGAAAACTAACAGTACATCTACCACAATCATCTTATTATCAATTTCTTTCAACCAATTATAAGTAATTTGTGTCAGTGTAGTTGAGTGCCCTTCTCTATAAGCATGCTGAAAGGCTGTTGTTAATTTGTTTAGATAGAAATAGTATTGTATTTGGTCAAACACAATTTGCTAAGAGCTGGCAGCAAACTGATATGTCAGCTATTAGAACCAGTAAAGGCAGCTTTACCATTCTTGGGTAGAGGAATGACTTTGGCTTCCCTCCAGGCCTGCTACTTTTCTGTAGGCTCAGATTAAAGATATGACAGATAGGAGTGGCTAATACTGGCTATAGATTCTGTTACCATCCTCAGTAGCTTTCCATCTAAGTTGAAGTGATTTGATTCGATGATCTGATTCGATGAAAGAATGAGGTGAATTTATCTTTCTGCACAAAATTATTTTCTGTCATTGTTTATATATTGATCTTGGCTTCATAATACAGATTATTATTATTTTTGAGTTTAGTCACATAATTTCTCAATTTGTAGTAAATCAGCCAGTCAGATGTGCAGCCAGACTCCATTTGCCTCATCTCTTTCAACCAAAGGTTTTTCAATTCCTTATCAATTCATAGAGCCTTCACAGTTCTAACAGTCAGTTTCTTAACAGGTGCATGTTTATCAATAGTTGTAAAATCTTATACACAATTTTATACACTATCTTTTGGAGCCTTTACTTTCTGGGATATAGCCACTATATTGTGATCACTGCATCCAATGGGTACAGATACATCTTTAGAAAAAAGTTCAAACGTATTTGTAAAAATGTGATCAATACATGTGGATGATGTAGTTTTTCCACATCCACAGTCATCCACCGTCAAACGTTAACATGTTATTTAAAAAGTGCATTTTTACGTACAGTAAACAATGGAACATGCAGTCCTTGTAAAATGTCTGTAATTTTGTAATTTAACTTATTAAATTATACACTTACTGTGGCCAGCTTTAGGTCCTCTTGGGTCTGTCCTGTGATGAGTGCCGTGACCTCTTCTTCAGGAATAGATGTAGGAGCTGTAGAACATGGACCAGGCAGAACCAAGACCAGAACACAGGTCCAACAGAACAGAAGATGCATTTCTAATAGTAACCACACAGGATTGAAGTGGGGCTAGTTTGCATAGAGTAGCAAGTGCTGGTCAATGGGAAAGCCTTTTAACTGGTTATTATGAGTCATACTCACTCCGCCAAAGCCATGGAAGCCTCAAACAGCAGTATGGAAATAGGGAGGGGTTTAGTTAGAGCAAAGGGAGAGACAAAATGCATAAAAAATAATATCAAATGTAATATTTCATTGACGTTGTTATATAGTATGATAGTACTGTATGATATGTTTTCCTTTGACTATTGAAATTGATATTAAAAGGATACATCTTAATGATATTCTCTGTCAAGCTGTGTCCATGACTCTGTGCTGATGTTGTGACGTGGATAAGTCCCTAAGACCCAAGTTTCTGTTGACAGTTAGTGAAATAAGTTGCTAACCCAGAGATAACCCCAGAGAAATGATGAAACTGATGCAGTAGTGAAGAAAACAGATATGTTTTCACAATTAGCCTATGATCTGCAAAATATATTTGTCAGTAGACGGAAATAATTATTTTCTTCCAAAATCAAATGATAAACATTTGTCATTTCATCATTTCTGGTAACTACCTTCACTTTGTATTGCATGTGAACTGACACAACCAATATAGCTATGCTGTCCACCAACGCATTCCAGTGTCTCCTGAAATACATTTAAAAGTTAACTGTTGTCCTAATTTAGCAAATCCATTTAACTCGTTTCTATGAAGAGTATCTAAAAAGGAACTCAAACGGGCTGTAATTGTAACTGTTGCAACTGTGGTTGGCTTTGGGCCTTTGATAAAGACAATGGCTGCCAGCCAAGATGCCTGCAGTAGGCCTGGTGGTTCCATGGCAAATTCAGGCTACAATTAGGCTTGATTGGGTGCTTCTGAGCTCAGCAACATTCCACTGCTTGGCAGCATCCTCATTTTACATGGATTTTTCTCTGCCCTCCGAAGCAGGACTGCAGAATGCGTTAGTGCATGATTTGTGTTATGATTGAATTTCATAGTTCTTAAACATACACTTTAAAATATATGCAGTGCTAGCCAAAAATTTGGACACACCTACACAGGGTTTTTCTTTATTTTTACCATTTTCTACATTGTAGAATAATAGTGAAGACATCAAAATGAAATAACACATGTAGTAAGCAAAAAAAGTGTTAAACAAATCAAAATATATTTTATATGTGAGATTCTTGAAAGCAGCCACCCTTTGGCTTTATGACAGCTTTGCACACTCTTTTTTTGTGTAATTTCTTTCCTTCTTAATGCGTTTGAGCCAATCAGTTGTGTTGTGGCAAGGTAGGGGTGGTATAAAGAATCGTATAGTCGTATTTGGTAAAAGACCAAGTCCATATTATGGCAACAACAGCTCAAATAAGCAAAGAGAAACGACAGTCCATCAAGGTCAGTCAATACTGAATGTTTCAAGAACTTTGAAAGTTTCTTCAAGTGCAGTCGCAAAAACCATCAAGCTCTATGATGAAACTGGCTCTCAGAGGACCGTCAATGGAAAGGAAGACCCAGAGTTACCTCTGCTGCAAAGAATAAGTTCATTAGAGTTACCAGCCTCAGAATTTGGTAATTAACTGCAGATAGCACCTCACAGAGTTCAGGTAAGGACACAGCTCAACATCAACTGTTCAGAGGAGACTGTGTGAAAATTGCTGCAAAGAAACCACTACTAAAGGACACCAATAATAAGAAGAGACTTGCTTGGACCAAGAAACAAATGCGATGGACATTAGGCTGGTGGAAATCTGTGATGAGTCCAAATGTGAGATTTTTGGTTCCAACTGTTGTCTTTGTGAGATGCTGAGTAGGTGAACGGATGATCTCCACATGTGTGGTTCCCACTGTGATGCATTGAGGAGGAGGTGTGATGGTGTGGGGGTGCTTTGCTGGTGACACTGTCTGTGATTTATTTTGAATTCAAGGCCCACTTAACCAGCATGGCTACCACAGCATTCTGCAGCAATACTCCGTCCCATGTAGTTTGAACTTAGTGGGATCATCATTTGTTTTTTTAACAGGACAATGACCCAACACACCTTCAGTCTGTGTAAGGGCTATTTGACGAAGAAGGAGAGTGTTGGAGTGCTGCACCAGATGACCTGGCCTCCACAATCACCAGACCTCAACCCAATTGAGATGGTTTGGGATGAGCTGGACTGCAGAGTGAAGGAAAAGCAGCCAACAAGTGCTCAGCATATGTGGGAACTCCTTCAAGACCGTTAGAAAAGCATTCCAGGTGAAGCTGGTTGAGAGAATGCCAAGAGTGTGCAAAGCTGTCATCAAGGCAAAGGTTTTCTACTTTCAAGAATCTCAAATATAATATATATTCTGATTTATTTAACACTTTTTTAGTTACTACATGATTCCAAATGTGTTATTTCATAGTTTTGATGTCTTTACTATTATTCTATAATGTAGAAAATAGTAAAACAAAGAAAAACCCTTGAATGAGTAGGTGTGTACAAACTTTTTACTGGTACTATATATCTTTATTTTTGAGAGTTACGGTAATGAAAGCTGATGTTTATAGTTTATTAGGCTGTTAAGTGTCATTTTGTGTGGGAACATTTGAGGGCTTGAAGTCATTTGTGGGCCCCCAGATTGGGGTAGAGAGGAAATGCGCTGAGAGAGTGAGGAGGGTAATTAAACAAGCAGGAGCAGTGTCTTTACTTTCCCATAGTCATGTTTGCCAGAACAAAACCATTGCCAGATTTGCTCTGAGTAAAACATCGGAAATTATTCAAAATCCCTTATGAGAAATATTCTATTCCAAATCGTATCTCTTTTTATATTTAATGAGGGAATGTATGGCAAGATCATAATAGTTTTACTCATTATGTTGTGCCACTCCGATCAGCATCAGGCTTCTTGGTGCTTTGTTCCTGTATTGAATTGTGGTTCTTAGCGATGTTGAGTCCTCTCAGGTTGGAAATCTATCCCTAGGGGTAAAAGTTCTCTCATGGTCTGTCAGAGAGATGGCCGATATAAGATGACTATGTTTCTACAGTCAGTATTATAGGCATATCATTGACCTTAAACTGTAGTGCGTGTGTAGTGTTTATGTGTAAGAACTAAGAACAAAGCCAACAGTCGTGCCTCTGATGTCTTCACACTCAGAATGTTTTCTGCCACTAAGGGCTTTCACAATCCAGGGCCTAAAGCAGATGAGCCATAGAGGGTATGCAGGCGCCCTAAGCACACCGCTTGCATTGCACAACCCAGACTCACAGGAGCTTGCTTTTAACCACTGAAAACCACTTAATCACCAAAACAAAAACGTCAACACAATAAACTACACCAAAGGCACAAAATGTCAACAATTTATAAAAATACTATTATTAACTAACAAACTGTTCTCAGTAGCTTCATAACCATATCCATTGCAGATGTACAATATTTACTTGTGTTATATTTTGGGATTTTAATCTGACATCTGAAAACCACATGTTACATGTCTTGTGTAACTTGGTTTTGGTGCACTGAGATTCATGTCTAATCCAAATAAAATCTGATCAATAATGATGTTTCATATGATATTTTGTGACACAAAAAAACATGTGACTCACCTGTCACCTCACACATTCTGTTTGGGCCACCCTAGAACAAGAACATGTCTCAGACAGTTTTGTCATTGTTCAGCAGTGCTTTGCTGCCCTCCCCTGGTGCCTCTGTCTGCGCCCTGTGCCTGCCTCCAATACTAAGTCAGAATACCGTTGTGTTGTGTGCTCAGCTACTCCATTGTAATTGTAAGATTGTTTTAAATTAGCTTTTGAATGGAATGGATTACTGATGGGTCAGTTATTTTCAAAAGAAATGATCATTCCCTTACGTATAATGATCTATGAACTGCTCCAAATACAGGTAAATGCCACCAAATCATAGGGGTTGGGTTAAATGCGGAGGACACATTTCAGATGAATATATTCAGTTGGACAACTGACCAGGCTGACCAACTGACCCTTTCCCAAAAGGTTAGGTGTTATTGTACACTGCATGACCAAAAGTATGTGGACAATTGCTTGTTGAACATCTCATTCCAAAATCATGCCCATTATATGGTGTTGGTCCCCCCCTTTGCTGCTATAACAGCTTCCACTATTCTGGGAAGGCTTTCCACTAGTTGTTGGAACATTGCTGCGTGGACTTGCTTCCATTCAGCCACAAGAGCATTTGTGAGGTTGGGCACTGATGTTGGGCAATTAGACCTGGCTCGCAGTCGGTGTTCCAATTCATCCCAAAGGTATTTGATGTCAGGGTTCTAGACAGGCCGATCTTGACAAACCATTTCTATATGGACCTCACTTTGTACACAGGGGCATTGTCATGATGAAACAGGAAAGGGCCTTCCCCAAACTGTTGCCACAAAGTTGGAAGCACAGAATTGTCTAGAATGTCATTGTATGCTGTAGCATTAAGATTTCCCTTCACTGGAACTAAGGGGCCTAGCCCGAACCATGAAAAACAGCCCAAACTATTATTCCTCCTCCATCAAACTTTATAGTTGGCACTATGCATTTGGGCAGGTAGCGTTCTCCTGGCATCCGTCAAACCCAGATTTGTCCATCGGACAAACGTTGAAAGTCACTGAGCTCTTCAGTAAGGCCATTCTACTGCCAGTGTTTACCTATAGAGATTGCATGTCTGTGTGCTCGATTTGATACACCTGTCAGCAACGGGTGTGGCTGAAACAGCCGAATCCACATACTTTTGTATATATAGTGTTTTTTTTTGTGCCGTTTGTCTTAATTGGCTACTTTACCATGATATAGTCCTACAGTAGTTAGTAGATCACCAGTGAACCTCTTCATAATGTTTACATCAATGATCTAAGCTGGCAGCAAACTTATATGTCAGCTATTAGAACCAGTAAAGGCAGCTTTACCATTCTTGAGTAGAGGAATGACTTTGGCTTCCCTCCAGGCCTGCTACTTTTCTGTAGGCTCAGATTAAAGATATGACAGATAGGAGTGGCTAATACTGGCTATAGATTCTGTTACCATCCTCAGTAGCTTTCCATCTAAGTTGAAGTGATTTGATTCGATGATCTGATTCGATGAAAGAATGAGGTGAATTTATCTTTCTGCACAAAATTATTTTCTGTCATTGTTTATATATTGATCTTGGCTTCATAATACAGATTATTATTATTTTTGAGTTTAGTCACATAATTTCTCAATTTGTAGTAAATCAGCCAGTCAGATGTGCAGCCAGACTCCATTTGCCTCATCTCTTTCAACCAAAAGTTTTTCAATTCCTTATCAATTCATAGAGCCTTAACAGTTCTAACAGTCAGTTTCTTAACAGGTGCATGTTTATCAATAGTTGTAAAATCTTATACACAATTTTATACACTATCTTTTGGAGCCTTTACTTTCTGGGATATAGCCACTATATTGTGCCGTTTGTCTTAATTGGCTACTTTACCATGATATAGTCCTACAGTAGTTAGTAGATCACCAGTGAACCTCTTCATAATGTTTACATCAATGATCTAAGCTGCAGGTGTATCATTGATACAGGATGTTTGGAGTTTACAGTAAATGTGATAAGCAAGCCTATTCTGGTTTCCAGACAGTGATTAAGCCTAGTCCTGGACTAAGAAGCTATCTTCACTAAAGGTGCATTTTAGTCCAAGACTAGGCTTAATCTGGGACCAATATATGATAAGCCTACACAGTAATAACACCATACAGTGGCCTGGGAAAGTACTCACCTCCCTTGGCATTTTTCCTATTTTGTTGCCTTACAACCTGGAATTAAAATAGATTTTGGGGGGTTTGTATCGTTTGATTTGTCAAGATTTACACAACATGCCTACCAATTTGAAGATGCATGCATAACTATTCACCCCCCCACCTTTTGCAGCAATTGCATCAGCAAGTCTCTTGGGGTATGTCTCTATAAGCTTGGCACCTCTAGCCACTGGGATTTTTGCCCATTCTTCAAGCCAAAACTGCTCAAGCTCAAGTTAGATTGGTCCCGCTGGTGTACAGCAATCTTTAAGTCATACCACAGATTCTTAATTGGATTGAGGTTTGGGCTTTGACTAGGCCATTCCAAGACATTTAAATGTTTCCCCTGAAACCACTCAAGTGTTTGTAACAGTCGTCGTAGGTGGAAGAAGGAGGGGACCAAGGTGCAGCGTGGTAAGTGTTCATGTTATAAATTTGATCAAAAACTGAACACTAAACAAAATAACAACGAGGAATAACGAGAACGAAACAGTTCTGTCAGGTGATACGCACAAAACAGAAAACAACTACCCACAACTCAAGGGCGAAACCAGGCTGCCTAAGAATGGTTCTCAATCAGAGACAACGATTGACAGCTGCCTCTGATTGGGAACCATACCAGGCCAAACACATAGAAAACCCACCCACATCATACCCTGACCAAACTAAAAATAGAAGCATACAAAGAAATCTACGGTCAGGGCGTGACAGTGTTGCTTTAGCAGTATGCTTAGGGTCATTATCCTGCTGGAAGGTGAACCTTTGTCCCAGTCTCAAATCTCTTGAAGACTGAAAAAAAAGGTTTCCATCAAGAATTTCCCTGTATTTAGTGCCATCCATCATTCCTTCAATTCTAACCAGTTTTCTAGTCCCTGCTGATGAAAACCAAACCCACAGCATGATGCTGCCACCACCATGCTTCACTGTGGGGATGGTTATTCTCGGGGTGATGAGAGGTTTTGGGTTTGCAGCAGACATTCCTTGATGGCCACAAAGCTCAATTTTAGTCACATCTGACCAGAGTACATTCTTCCATATGTTTGGGGAGTATCCCACATGCCTTTTGGCGAACACCAAACATGTTTGCTTATTTTTTTCTTTAAGCAATGGCTTTTTTTCTGGCCACTCTTCCGTAAAGCCCAGTTCTGTGGAGTGTATGGCTTAAAGTGGTACTATGGACAGATACTCCAATGTCCGCTGTGGAGCTTTGCAGCTCCTTCAGGGTTATCTTTGGTCTCTTTCTTGCCTCGCTGATGAATGCCCTCCCTGCCTGGTCCGTGAGTTTTGGTGGGCTGCCCTCTCTTGGCAGGTTTGTTGTGGTGCCATATTCTTTCAATTTTCTTATAATGGATTTAATAGTGCTCCGTGGGATGTTCAAAGTTTCAGATGTTTTTTTATAACCCAACCCTGATCTGTAGATCCACAACTTTGTCCCTGACCTGTTTGGAGAGCTCCTTGGTCTTCATGGTGCCGCTTGCTTGGTGGTGCCCCTTGCTTGGTGGTGTTGCAGACTCTGGGGCCTTTCAGAACAGGTGTATATCTACTGAGATCATGTGACAGATCATGTGACACTTAGATTGCACACAGGTGGACTTTATTTAACTAATTATGTGACTTCTGAGCTTTTGGATTTGACATTTTGAGCCTTGAGATATTAAATAAATGATAAGAAAGAAGCATAGATTCAAAGGAGAAAGAGACTGGGCCTCTGTAGAAAGACAGATAGCTGTGGAATGTGTTGGAATGGGTTGGGGAAAGGGAGTAGAGCAACGGTTGAGATAGGGGAGACAGATGGACATCTGTGGACTAGGGGAAGAAACGGTTGTGTCACGTCCTGACCTTAGTTCCTTTTTTATGTCTCTATTTTAGTTTGGTCAGGGCGTGAGTTGGGGTGGGCATTCTATGTTTGTTCTGTGTGTTATAGCTCTATGTGTTTGGCCTGGTATGGTTCCCAATCAGAGGCAGTTGTCAATCGTTGTCTTTGATTGAGAACCATACTTAGGTAGCCTGGTGTTGGTGGGTAGTTGTTTTCTGTGTCTGTGTTTTCACCATACAGAACTGTTTCGATTTTCATTGTTTCACTTTGGTTATTTTGTATTCAGTGTTCAGTTATATTTCATTAAAATGGACATGTACCATACTCCTCCTCAGATGAAGAAGATCGTTACAGGTTGAGGTCAGGAGGTGAGGTCAGTTCCCCTTAAGGGAGTAATCAGGGTTTAGTATCTGGTTACCTTCAAATGGTAGTTGAAAATAATGCCATAAGACTGCGGGAAATCCAACAACTGTTTATTGAAAGCCCTTCCATCTTCCTTAACATCAGAGTGAGCTTATTAACCATAGCCCGCATCTTCAAGAAACACCATCTCCAGATGAATCAAATCTACAGAGTACCATTTGAAAGGATAAACGGTATGAATATGTTCAAGTAAGCAATGCAGTAGTATTACACTGTTGAAACATTAAAGACTCGTTGATGTTGCCAGTGAACTTTACTATACAGCAATTACAGTATTTCCTGTCATTTCAGAGAATCATGGAGTTGTATGTAAGTCCCATCTCCCAGGAACTTACAGTATATTCGTAGATGAGGTTGGATTCAATTTAGCAAAGACAAGGAGGAAAGGAAGTAACATCATTGGTCAACGTGCCATCATTGAGATACCTGGACAGCATGGGGGAAATGTCACCATATGCGCAGCTATGAGCCACAATGGGGTCCTCCACTGCCATGCCACCCTTGGACCATACAACACTGCCCATTTCCTTAATTTCCTGAACACCTTACATGATAATCTTTATCAGCCAGAGCAGAGAGGGCCAGGTGATCCTGAACAGAAAATGTATGTTCTAATTTGGGACAATGTGAGTTTCCAATGGTCCGTAACTGCTTCCATGGCCATCCCAGGTTTACAATTCTCTATCTCCCACCATATTCCCCAATTCTCAACCCTGTTGAGCGGGGAGGCAGTGGCTAGAGCGTTGGACTAGTAACCGGAAGGTTGCAAGTTCAAACCTCCAGGCTGACAAGGTACAAATCTGTCGTTCTGCCCCTGAACAGGCAGTTAACCCACTGTTCTTAGGCCGTCATTGAAAATAAGAATTTGTTCTTAACTGACTTGACTAGTTAAATAAATGTAAAATAAAATTGAGGAGTTGTTTTCTGCATGGTGGTGGAAGGTGTATGATTGCAAACACCATAAACGTATGGCCGTTCTCCAGGCAATGGAGGAGGCCTGTGGTGACATTCCAGTCCTGTCAGGGACTGTCTGGCCAAGGAGAATATTGCTTCTGATGTTGATGAAAATCTGTGGCCGGACAACAGATCTGACAGATTTTGTTTTTGCAATAGAGCATTTGATTCTTGACTCAGGATTTCGATTTTACTGTATTTTGACAGATGATCTATTCCGTACAATTGATCAATTGTACAGTAGTACAAAAAAGCACATTTTTCTTCCTTTGCAAATGCAAAGTATATTTACTGTATGTTTTCATTTTTACTGTATGCATACTTACAGTATGTTGTTTGACATGTATTGAGTAATTTTGAAGTAGTACACACAAACAATTGACAGTATAACAACAACATCTTAGTCTTTACACTGAAATAGGTTCTGATAGTAGTGTTTTGAATATGTCACATTAGTGTGATCTCGGTTGTCACTCATTTGATGTGTGTTTGTATGTCTTATTTGTAAGCAGAGTTTCATTTTGAGCAGTGAGTAGATGATTTAGATTTCTGTGTTTCATTTTGCAAGATGTCTGCGGTTTGGGAAAATTGGCTAACTGTTTTGTGTTTTCTGTGGTAATAGGCTCCATGTTTTTACACTGTGTTGTGGAAATACCAGCCAGTAACAACTGTCCCAGCTTCATTATGCACTGCTGCCAGCTAGTAGAAAGAATCAAATGAATGGTTATCATGTGGACTACTCTGAACAGAACGACATAATAAGATAACTGTTCTACATAAACCTCTACTATACCTGAGTGTTCTGAAACACTCAACACTTAAAAATATGCCAAAATACTGGACAGACTTTTAATACAGTAAAAGCTCCTCCCACACCCCAGACCAGACGGTGTGGACTGGCACCCTCATACCTCACTGACCTCCTACACACCCCTACACTCCACATTGTAGATAGATTACAAACCCCTACACTCCACATTACAGATAGATTACAAACCCCTACACGGCACATTACAGATAGATTACAAACCCCTACACGGCACATTACAGATAGATTACACACCCGTACACTTCACATTACAGATAGATTACACACCCCTACACTCCACATTACAGATAGATTACACACCCCTACACTCCACATTACAGATAGATTACACACCCCTACACTCCACATTACAGATAGATTACACACCCCTACACTCCACATTGTAGATAGATTACAAACCCCTACACGGCACATTACAGATAGATTACACACCCCTACACTCCACATTACAGATAGATTACACACCCCTACACTCCACATTACAGATAGATTACACACCCCTACACTCCACATTGTAGATAGATTACAAACCCCTACACGGCACATTACAGATAGATTACACACCCGTACACTTCACATTACAGATAGATTACACACCCCTACACTCCACATTACAGATAGATTACACACCCCTACACTCCACATTACAGATAGATTACACACCCCTACACTCCACATTACAGATAGATTACACACCCCTACACTCCACATTACAGATAGATTACACACCCCTACACTCCACATTACAGATAGATTACACACCCCTACACTCCACATTACAGATAGATTACACACCCGTACACTTCACATTACAGATAGATTACACACCCCTACACTCCACATTACAGATAGATTACACACCCCTACACTCCACATTACAGATAGATTACACACCCCTACACTCCACATTACAGATAGATTACACACCCCTACACTCCACATTACAGATAGATTACACACCCGTACACTTCACATTACAGATAGATTACACACCCCTACACTCCACATTACAGATATATTACACACACGTACACTTCACATTACAGATAGATTACACACCCCTACACTCCACATTACAGATAGATTACACACCCCTACACTCCACATTACAGATAGATTACACACCCCTACACTCCACATTACAGATAGATTACACACCCCTACACTCCACATTGTAGATAGATTACACACCCCTACACTCCACATTGTAGATAGATTACACACCCCTACACTCCACATTGTAGATAGATTACACACCCCTACACTCCACATTGTAGATAGATTACACACCCCTACACTCCACATTATAGATAGATTACACACCCCTACACTCCACATTATAGATAGATTACACACCCCTACACTCCACATTATAGATAGATTACACACCCCTACACTCCACATTATAGATAGATTACACACCCCTACACTCCACATTATAGATGACAAACCCCTACACTCCACATTACAGATAGATTACACACCCCTACACTCTACATTATAGATAGATTACACACCCCTACACTCCACATTACAGATAGATTACACACCCGTACACTTCACATTACAGATAGATTACACACCCCTACACTCCACATTACAGATAGATTACACACCCCTACACTCCACATTACAGATAGATTACACACCCCTACACTCCACATTACAGATAGATTACACACCCCTACACTCCACATTATAGATAGATTACACACCCCTACACTCCACATTATAGATAGATTACACACCCCTACACTCCACATTATAGATAGATTACACACCCCTACACTCCACATTATAGATAGATTACACACCCCTACACTCCACATTATAGATAGATTACACACCCCTACACTCCACATTATAGATAGATTACACACCCCTACACTCCACATTATAGATAGATTACACACCCCTACACTCCACATTATAGATAGATTACAAACCCCTACACTCCACATTATAGATAGATTACACACCCCTACACTCCACATTATAGATGACAAACCCCTACACTCCACATTACAGATAGATTACACACCCCTACACTCCACATTATAGATAGATTACACACCCCTACACTCCACATTACAGATAGATTACACACCCCTACACTCCACATTACAGATAGATTACACACCCTACACTCCACATTACAGATAGATTACACACCCCTACACTCCACATTACAGATAGATTAGACACCCGTACACTTCACATTACAGATAGATTACACACCCCTACACTCCACATTACAGATAGATTACACACCCCTACACTCCACATTACAGATAGATTAGACACCCGTACACTTCACATTACAGATAGATTACACACCCCTACACTCCACATTACAGATAGATTACACACCCCTACACTCCACATTACAGATAGATTACACACCCCTACACTCCACATTGTAGATAGATTACACACCCCTACACTCCACATTATAGATAGATTACACACCCCTACACTCCACATTATAGATAGATTACACACCCCTACACTCCACATTATAGATAGATTACACACCCCTACACTCCACATTATAGATAGATTACACACCCCTACACTCCACATTATAGATGACAAACCCCTACACTCCACATTACAGATAGATTACACACCCCTACACTCCACATTATAGATAGATTACACACCCCTACACTCCACATTACAGATAGATTACACACCCCTACACTCCACATTACAGATAGATTACACACCCCTACACTCCACATTACAGATAGATTACACACCCCTACACTCCACATTATAGATAGATTACACACCCCTACACTCCACATTATAGATAGATTACACACCCCTACACTCCACATTATAGATAGATTACACACCCCTACACTCCACATTATAGATAGATTACACACCCCTACACTCCACATTATAGATAGATTACACACCCCTACACTCCACATTATAGATAGATTACACACCCCTACACTCCACATTATAGATAGATTACACACCCCTACACTCCACATTATAGATAGATTACACACCCCTACACTCCACATTATAGATAGATTACAAACCCCTACACTCCACATTATAGATAGATTACACACCCCTACACTCCACATTATAGATGACAAACCCCTACACTCCACATTACAGATAGATTACACACCCCTACACTCCACATTATAGATAGATTACACACCCCTACACTCCACATTACAGATAGATTACACACCCCTACACTCCACATTACAGATAGATTACACACCCCTACACTCCACATTACAGATAGATTACACACCCCTACACTCCACATTACAGATAGATTAGACACCCGTACACTTCACATTACAGATAGATTACACACCCCTACACTCCACATTACAGATAGATTACACACCCCTACACTCCACATTACAGATAGATTAGACACCCGTACACTTCACATTACAGATAGATTACACACCCCTACACTCCACATTACAGATAGATTACACACCCCTACACTCCACATTACAGATAGATTACACACCCCTACACTCCACATTGTAGATAGATTACACACCCCTACACTCCACATTGTAGATAGATTACACACCCCTACACTCCACATTATAGATAGATTACACACCCCTACACTCCACATTATAGATAGATTACACACCCCTACACTCCACATTATAGATAGATGACAAACCCCTACACTCCACATTATAGATAGATTACACACCCCTACACTCCACATTACAGATAGATTACACACCCGTACACTCCACATTACAGATAGATTACACACCCCTACACTCCACATTACAGATAGATTACACACCCCTACACTCCACATTACAGATAGATTACACACCCCTACACTCCACATTACAGATAGATTACACACCCCTACACTCCACATTACAGATAGATTACACACCCCTACACTCCACATTACAGATAGATTACACACCCGTACACTTCACATTACAGATAGATTACACACCCCTACACTCCACATTACAGATAGATTACACACCCCTACACTCCACATTACAGATAGATTACACACCCCTACACTCCACATTACAGATAGATTACACACCCCTACACTCCACATTACAGATAGATTACACACCCCTACACTCCACATTACAGATAGATTACACACCCGTACACTTCACATTACAGATAGATTACACACCCCTACACTCCACATTACAGATAGATTAGACACCCGTACACTTCACATTACAGATAGATTACACACCCCTACACTCCACATTACAGATAGATTACACACCCCTACACTCCACATTACAGATAGATTACACACCCCTACACTCCACATTGTAGATAGATTACACACCCCTACACTCCACATTACAGATAGATTACACACCCCTACACTCCACATTGTAGATAGATTACACACCCCTACACTCCACATTGTAGATAGATTACACACCCCTACACTCCACATTATAGATAGATTACACACCCGTACACTCCACATTATAGATAGATTACACACCCGTACACTCCACATTATAGATAGATTACAAACCCCTACACTCCACATTATAGATGACAAACCCCTACACTCCACATTATAGATGACAAACCCCTACACTCCACATTATAGATAGATTACACACCCCTACACTCCACATTATAGATAGATTACACACCCCTACACTCCACATTATAGATAGATTACACACCCCTACACTCCACATTATAGATAGATTACACACCCCTACACTCCACATTATAGATAGATTACACACCCCTACACTCCACATTATAGATAGATTACACACCCCTACACTCCACATTATAGATAGATTACAAACCCCTACACTCCACATTATAGATAGATTACACACCCCTACACTCCACATTATAGATGACAAACCCCTACACTCCACAAGTGGCACCTTAATTGAGGAGGATGGACTCATAGTAATGGCTGAAATGGAATGGGATCGAACTCATCAAAGACATGGTTTCAATGTGTTTGATACCATTTACTCCATTCAAGACATTATTATGAGTCGTTCTCCCCTCAGCAGCCTTCTGTGCTATACTCCCACTCGTTCACTGCTGCACTCCTCTAACACTGGCCTCCTCACCATCTAACATTACTATGTTAGATGGTGAGTGATGTTCCTGAACCTTTGTGATGTTCCTGAACCAGTAGTTGTGTATGACTGTAGTTCATGACACTCTGTTATATCATTGAACTGAACAAGCAACACATGCAGAGCTGATGCAGATTTTATCCTTAAATCACACAATACACAGACTCCAGTCTTTGAGACCCTGTGGGGGTTAGGCACCCTGATCAGTGGTGTATGTATTAGTTGGACACCGTAGCAAAACTTTTAGAAACGGAAACCGTTTGAAATTAAAAGTTTATTTTGGACAAGTTAAGGTAGATTCTGCCCTGTTTTGTTCCGTTTGCTTATGTTTACTTCTGTTTAGTTTCTAGTGAATACACCCCTGTCATGTGGTGTCGTCAGCAGGGCACCATGGTTCAAGTTGTGATGCAGTGGGGAAATAGATCATTCTCTGTGCTGAAGCAACGGCAGATTGATGCTTTAGAATGTCACATGGAGCCGTATTCACAAAGTATCTCAGAGCAGGAGTGCTAATCTAGGACCAGTTTTAGCTTTTAAATTATAATGAATAATAGAGGGGAGCTGATCCTAGATCAGCAGTCATTCTCAGAGACGCTTTGAGAATAGGGCCCTGGGCTCTGATTACCATGGCTACATAGACCAGCTTCCTGTTCATACAGCACAGAGAGACAGCAGAGCAGACTATTCATTCACAACACAGCAGAGAGAGAGACAAGACACACACAAACCCTGGAAAAGAATAGATCTGAGAGAGAAGAGGCCTCCAACTGATTGCTTTTAATTTAATTTGATTTGTTCAACATTGAGGACGACACACCTTCCATTTAGAGAACCAGGCGCTGCTAAGCACTGTCATCAGACTGTACTAGTACGAACTGATACACTTACTATCTAGTGGACTATTTTAAAGAGCAACTCAACTGGAGTACTTTGGTTCTACTCACTACGATTTACAGAACCTCAAACAAGATAGATGTTGATGTGAAATGTAGGACTTGTTTGCAAAGGAACCACTCTACCGCTCTGCCTGCTAAAAGCTCAGATATTCTCTCCAGGAGACTGAGTTTGAAACCTCAGAGTTTGAGAAGAAGACTAGCCAGACATCCTGTCCTTTCCTCTCCTCTCCATGTACAACAAAGACAGTAAAGGTCGAGTCCAATTGCTTGCCATTCCTGCAGCCTAAACATGTCTCCAGCAAAGTCCAGTGGTCAGTCTGTTGCTGTTCAGTCCTTCTCCAATGTGCAGTTCATTGCTAGTCAGTCTATGGAACCTCTTCCCAGGGGGCAGTCTGTGGCTGTTCAGTCTGTGGATGGTCAGTCTCTCTCCACTGGGCAACAGTATATGCCTGTTCCTTTTCTGTCCAGTCTGACTATTGCTGGTCAGTTTGAGCCTGCTCTTCTGTCCATCTCCTTTTCTGGCTCTGGGTTCCAGGTCACATACCAGTTGGGTGTGGCCGAGAGCATGTTGGACCGGGCCCTGTGGGTGCTACAAGGGGCCCCAAATGTCATGGGGGCATCGTCGGCTTCATAGTAGCTGCTGCCCTGGTCTGTAGATCCAGTCTGGGTGAGAAGGTTTATTTGGTGATGATGTTTTAATGTTGGATGAAGGTACATGTAATGAGAGATGCAGTGATTCATGTTTGAATCATATTGCAAGTGTAGCCTACATCTGTGCCATACCGACTGTGTGCCATGCTAACTCTGTCTGTGTCTGTGTCTCTCTGTGTGTGCCATGCTGACTGGGTGATGCAGACATGGTGCGTGATGAGATGCTGAGGTTGGCACGGCTGATCAGGGAGCGTGTCCTGGGGCTCCTGCATCCGGCGAGGAACGTGTCTGTGTGGATAGAATGTCTGCAGCGCTGCTCTGTAGACATCTGCCCACCAGACCATGCCTCATTGTGTGACATCGTGGTAAGTGGAGCGCCCCTCCACTTCAGTCTGGTCAACGGTTACCGGATGCTAGACACACTCTACCCCTACAACTGGGAGGTAAGACCCCCTCCACCCAGCGTTCTACTCCTACCCCTTTCCCTAAACCTCAAAACAACCTCTACCCCCTCCACCCAGCCCTCTACTCCTTCCCCTAGACCCCGAAACAACCCCAAAGCCCCATCTTAATCTCAATATCGTAATCTTCCTCTGGTGCAGGACTTAGTTTGCTATAGTCTGCAGATCTGAATTGTGGGGCTCGGTGGAAACAGAAGATGTCATATGACATAGCTAGTGACTTGTAATCCAATTGTCTCTTTTGGTCTCTTTCTTTCTCTTTATCTCTCCACTTCTTGTCTTCTGCCTCTGTTTGTCTTGTGCTCCCGCTCATTCATTCATTGACATTTTCATTAAAAACAATTATTTCACCTGTATTTAACCAGATAGGCCAGTTGAGCACAAGTTCTCATTTACAACTGCGACCTGACCAAGATAAAGCAAAGCAGTGCGACAAAAACAACAACACAGTTACACATAAACAAATGTACAGTGAATAACACAAAAGAAAATAAAAATAGAAAAATCTATGTACAGTGTGTGCAAATGTAGAAGAGTAGGGAGGTAGGCACTAAATAGGCCCTAGAGGCGAAAATAATTACAATTTAGCATTAATACTAGAGTGATAGATGTGCAGATGATGAATGTGCAAATAGAGATACTGGTGTGCAAAATAGAAAGAGGGTAAGTAATAATATGGGGATGAGGTAGTGGGGTGTGCTATTTACAGATTGTCTGTGTACAGGTGCAGTGATTGGTAATCTGCTCAGACAGCTGATGCTTAAAGTTAGGGAGAGAGATATAAGACTCCAGCTTCAGAGACTTTTGCAATTCGTCCCAGTCATTGGCAGCAGAGAACTGGAAGGAAAGGCGGCCAAAGGAAGTGTTGGCTTTGGGGATGATTAGTGAAATATACCTGCTGGAGTGCGTGCTACGGGTGGGTGTTGCTATGGTGACCAGTGAGCTGAGATAAAAAAATATATATTTTACCTTTATTTAACTAGGCAAGTCAGTTAAGAACAAATTCTTATTTTCAATGACAGCCTCTATACAGTGGGTTAACTGCCTGTTCAGGGGCAGAACGACAGATTTGTACCTTGTCAGCTCGGGATTTGAACTTTCGGTTATTAGTCCACCGCTCTAACCACTAGGCTACGGCTTTGCCTAGCAAAGACTTATAGATGACCTGGAGCCACTGGGTTTGTCAACGGATATGTAGTGAGTGCCAGCCAACAAGAGCATACAGGTCACAGTGGTGGGTGGTATATGGGGATTTGGTGATAAATTGGATGGCACTGTGATAGACTACATCCAGTTTGCTGAGTAGAGTGTTGGAGGCTATTTTGTAAATGACATCGCCGAAGTCAAGGATCGGTAAGATAGTCAGTTTCACGAGAGTATGTTTGGCGAGATGAGTGAAGGAGGATTTGTTGCGAAATAGGAAGCCGATTCTAGATTTAATTTTGGATTGGAGATGCTTATTAATGCGAGTCTGGGAGGAGAGTTTACAGTCTAACCAGGCACCTAGGTATTTGTAGTTGTCCACATATTCTAGGTCAGAACCGTCCAGAGTAGTGATGCTCGTCGGGCGGGAGGGTGCGGGCAGCAATCGTTTGAAGAGCATGCACTTAGTTATATAGCATTTAAAAACAGTTGGAGGCCACAGAAGGAGTGTTGTATGGCGTTGAAGCTCGTTCAATGCCATACATGAAGTAACAATGTACATATTGACAAAGTGTACTTTGGAAATGGAATTGTATAACATCATAAACTTGTGAAAATTGTCACAAATGGGATAATAAGTAACAACAATAGTCGGGGGTTGGGGGGTTGTATTAGGAATGTAAATCTTGCATTTCTCTTGAACTACAGTACCAGTCAAAAGTTTGGACACAACTATTCATTCAAGGGTTTTTCCTTATTTGTACTATTTTCTACATTATAGAATAAAAGTAAAGACGTCCAAACTATGAAATAACACATATTGAATCATGACGTAACCAAAAAAAATGTACATTTACATTTTTGTCATTTAAAAGATATTCTTATCCAGAGCGACTTAGTGCATTCATCTTAAGATAGCTAGTTGAAACAACACATCATAATCGTGTAAAGTACATTTTCCCTACATTATGTATCAGCAAAGTCAGTGCTAGTAGGAAAGACAAGTTGTTATTTTATGGAAGAAAACAGTTTTATAGGAATTTCCCATGCTGATACTCAACTGCTCTACGTACAAGACAGTCTTCACCAACATCAGCATAGCCTACTATTAGAGTGGTACTGACCACTCTAATCAACACAGTAGCTTCCTGCTCTTCCCTGTGGGCCTGATTCAGACTTAGGAAATTACGCCTTCCTTACCAATGACTTTCCTACACACTTCTCAGTAGTTGATATTCAGACTTACCTTATGAAGGTGCGTACCTGGATTTGCAGGCGTGGTTCCCTTGCGTTTTCTGAATAAATGTAATTTAACTGCTGAAAAATACCTCCCACTTGCTGGCCAAGAGATGTTCTTGTGGAATTTCCATTCAATATGGTTTTCAGTACATTTTTCTTATGCCATCCCTTTAAATAAGGTGTACTTTTTAGTTCGAGAACGGAATATTAGGAATCAATTAAAGAAAGTAATCTAAATATAGGCATATTAGTCTATGTTTCAGCACCAATTGGTAGATTGGTGAAGAAAATGGTTTGATTCATTCTGAAAATTGGCACATTCAGTTCTTTAACCCATAGTAATGTTGAAAGAGTAGTGTACATAGAATTATAATAGGGAGAATGGTGTACAATAGTAGGCTATACACTCGTCTATCGCCTGCACTAACCATGGAACTGTGTGATGACACAGCAAATTATTGCACCATGCGTTGGGTTTGTGGCTTGGTTTGTGGTTTGTGCTCTGCTCCATTACGATTTAATTCTTTTTTTATATTACCAACTGTTACTAACAATCCTCAGCAACAACACCATGGTCATGATGGTGTGTAAGGAAGAAGCAAATGAAGGTCAACTAAAAAATGGAATTTAATGATAATGTAGGCTATACCAACTGAAGAGAATTAACAGGGTAATACATTATTTAACATGATAGAAACAGTGAAAGTGGGGGTAACATAAAGTAAAGATATTTGAGAGTGCCCATCCGTGCAAGTTAGAAGGCTGTACAATTTAAATTCTGCATAATGGCACAGCATTTCATAATCTTTACTGTGAGAAAGTTTATATGTTGAAATGCTTCAGTTTGCTGCAATATGACTGATTTCACATTTGTCTCCAGCAATTATAAGGTCAAATATAAATATATATATATATATAAATATATATATAAAGTGTCATTTATATTCAGAATTCCCTTATCCAAATCGATTAGTCATTTACCTAACTCTTATCAATAACTCTTAATACGCTGTAAATTACAGTGCATGGAGAATGTTATTTCTATTGGAAAAAATGAAGTAGATGCTACCTGGGCTCAAACCAGGGACCCTCTGCACACATCAACAGCAGCCACCCTCGAAGCATCGTTACCCATCGCGCCACAAAAGCCTCTGCAAGGGTAACAACTACTTCAAGGTCTCAGAGCGAGTGACGTCACTGATTGAAACACCATTAGCACACACCACCGCTAACAAGCTAGCATTTTCACATTGGTTACACCGGCACACCTTCATCTCTTAGATCTCCACCCAAAATGAATAGCAGCTGAGTAGCACACTATTCTCATGCTTAAGTTCAAGGTCAGAATATGTGTAGAGGGAAAAGTGCATAAAAATGGAATTACATTCCATTTACATGTGTTTAACTCGGGTCGGAATCGAGCCCTTGTGAGGTAATGATGCTTACTGATGGAAGCAGTTCTGGTGCTGAAGCCTCCAATGTTCCCCTCTAACCAATAAAGAAACATTTTTAAACGCAAAATGACTCTCTTTTGTATCATTCTACCTTCAGTGACATAAACTTATTATTGGATATGTTAAAGTTTTAATTTGACGCATTATTTATGTTCTAGTTAGTTGTGAATGTGGGTGACCATCTTAGTCAGTTGCAAAAATCCCCCAGCCAACTTCCCCTAAATATGACTCAGCTCAGTGGCTCTGTTTCCACAGTCTAAAATAGTTTAGCTAATTCTCTCTCTCAACATAGTCATAAGTCTCTGATAAAAAGTGATATACCTTAGGTATAATAGCGTCAGCCAACGTTCATAAATACCTATATTAGATCTTAACAGCATCTGCATGAGGTGTACTTTGTATGTTTGGAGAGCTTTTAATCCCCATTAACTCTGTCAGAAACTTCAAGTTAATTGCAGTTAAGAATGTTATTTACATGCCTGTTGTAAAGCTGCTTGTCATGTTATTTGTGAATTGCCATAAAATACCCCTCTTGGCTCGGAGTCTGGGTTTAGGAATTCCATTGTTATAGCAGACTGAAGACAACATGTGACAACACAGACACACCAGACACACAGAAGCAGCAGACATACAAGTGACAGGGCATGACTTGACCTGCCCTGCCCCCAGTACTTAAACTCTGCTGCTATAAATTGGGACACAGGCTACTCTTATCCAGTATAATCTAATATATACATTTATATCAGTGACCATATGTGAAATACATATCCTGTTCTAGGTACACACATCCTGTTCTGCCAAGGTATGTTGTAAATCATGTTAGGTTGTATTTCGAGTGGATTTTCCCTTTAACTGATTTCTCTATGGCCACCAACGGTCATTCTCTGTCTTACTCAAAATAACATGGAAGTGTATCACAGTCATGGGTGTCTGAAAGTTTTACAAATAGCATGTGTACTCATCGACATGTATGCACATTACCATTTAAAGATACCGTATTTAATTAACTTTCTTAAGTAAAGCTCAATATATTTTTTCCGTTATAGAGGAATTTAGAGATATATTTATCTTTGGAAGAACATAAAATAGCGTCACAAAAGTTCAGATAACTGGTCACTTGCCATATGTATTCATTGAATCTTTAAAAAAATTGTCATGAACATTTGGTCAAAAAATGTGACATCACTGCTTATTCAGGTGCGTTCAAAGCAGTTTACTAAACCACAAGCACTCTGTTTTCTGAACTACCAGCAGTTTTAGGCAGTCTGAGGAGGAAGTGGCATGAATCACAGACATTTAGAAAAATAAACACTCAGTATAAAAGCAGACTTGGCTCCTGGACCCCAGTCAGTCACTGTGCTGGATGCCACCAAGACAAGACAAGATGGAAATCACAGGTTTACTGCTCCTTGTGGTGGTTGCTCAGTCATTTGCTATGCCTCTGTCATCACTGGAGGAGACTGACGAGTGGCTATTAGCCGAGGTAAGCCAATTAAAGCTGTGGTTCTGATGTCCTTTTGTTTATCAATTTCTGTTTGGTGCACTGAATATTTGTTTTAATATTAATTTTACAGTTATCCTCATACTCAAAATAAGGATAAATGCGATAATGTATAGTATAAACAAAATGAGCATTATTTTATTTAAACAAAATTATTAATTGCATACAATATGCCAGACGTTGTTGAAATAATATATCCCCTCAAATTGAACCCTGTGTTTCTCTTGTGATCTTGCTCCTTAAATGACCATATTTAAATTACATCCATTCCATATGACCACGCTTAAACAGCTACATATCATGAAGGTGTTAACTTATGTTATTGTTTCCTCTTCAGAAATACCTCCGTAGGTTCTACAACCTTCGAGCTGGACTTCAGGGAACCCCGACCCACAGGTCGTCAGACGCCATGCAGGCTAAGGTCAGGGAGATGCAGTCCTTCTTCAACCTCCAAGTGACGGGGAGCCTGGACACTAACACCCTGGAACTGATGAGCATGGCCAGGTGTGGTGTCCCTGACGTGGGGGAATACAACCACTTCCCCCGACACCTCAAATGGCAGAACACCAATGTGACCTTCAGGTGAGGCTTCTCAAACACTCTGGGTCATATTTCTTTTATGGTATTGGTGTAATAATGTTAATTTACTCCACATACACCACATGACCTTGGAATCAATGGATATTATCAGATTTCATTACTTTGGATAAAACTTGTCAAGTTTCTCTTAAATGAAGACATGTTTCCTCTCTCTTGAAATGCCCTTCAGAATAGTGAATTATACTCCTGATCTGATGAAGGCAGATGTGGACAGAGCTATCCATAATGCCTTAAACATCTGGGCTGATGTCACGCCTCTGACCTTCAAGAAACTGCACGAGGGGAAGGCTGACATCATGATAGCATTTGGGACAAAAGGTAGACCAATTTCTTTATTCTGGCCTACAGTTGATAGATTATACAGAATATATGGAGAATATCTTGATTAATTTGATAATCTTACTGTAGTTTTGTTCAACATTCAGTGAACATTGTTTAGAGTTGTGCAAGACCCTGTCATAGAATAAATTGATTGAATGCTGGCAACACTTACTGAAACCATCCTCAAACATATTTTTTTCCCTGGCCTTTCTTTGTCTTTAGAACATGGAGACTTCAACCCCTTTGACGGCCCTGACGGTCTCTTAGCCCATGCCTATCCCCCTGGCAGAGACATTGGAGGAGACACACACTTTGATGAAGATGAACATTGGTCAATAGACTCAGACGGTAAATATTTGGTACATTTACGTGGGGGATCAAGGAAAATGTATGACATTTAATCAATGATTACTTACTGACATATTTCCTCCCCTGTAGCCTACAACCTTTTCCTGGTCGCCACTCATGAGTTTGGCCATGCCCTTGGCTTGTCCCATTCTTCCGATCCTGGAGCTCTGATGTACCCAATCTACTCCTACAGCCAGGGTTATCCACTGTCTGAGGATGATATCACCGGCATTCAAGCTCTTTATGGTTAGTGTTCCACTTATTAACACAAACAGAAAATAGTTACAGATAATTATGTCAAAAGAAAAGTCAAAAGTTTGGACACACCTACTCATTCCAGGGTTTTTCTTTATTTGTACTATTTTCTACATTGTAGAATAGTGAAGACATCAAAACTATGAAATAACACGTATGGGATCATGTAGTAACCGAAAAAGTGTTAAACAAATCAAAATATATTTATATTCGAGATTCTTCAAAGTAGCCTATCGTTACCTTGATGACAGCTTTGCACACTCTTGGCATTCTCTCATACAGCTTCATGAGGTAGTCACCTGGGAATGCATTTCAATTAACAGAGTAGGTGAACGGATGACTTCCGCATGTGTGGTTCCCACTGTGAAGCATGGAGGAGGTGTGATGGTGTGGTGGTGCTTTGCTGGTGACATTGTCAGTGATTTATTTACAATTCAAGGCACACTTAACCAGTATGGCTACCACAGCATTCTGCAGCGGTACGCCATCCCATCTGGTTTGTGCTTTGTGGGACTATCATTTCTTTTTCAACAGGACAATCACCCATTTCACCTACAGGCTGTGCAAGGGCTATTTGACCAAGAAGGAGCATGATGGAGTGCTGCATCAGATGACCTGGTCTCCACAATCACCTGACCTCAACCCAATTGAGATGGTTTGGGATGAGTTGGACCGCAGAGCAAAGGAAAAGCAGCCAACAAGTGCTCAGCATGTGGGAACTCCTTCAAGACTATTGGAATAATATTCCAGGTGAAGCTGGTTGAGAGAATGCCAAGAGTTTGCAACGTTGTCATCAAGGCAAAGGGTGGTTACTTTGAAGAATCTCAAGTATAAAATATATTTGGGTTTGTTTAACACTTTTTTTGGTTACTACATGATTCCATATATGTTGTTTCATAGTTTTGATGTCTTCACTATTATTCTACAATGTAGAATGAGTAGGTGTGTCCATCTTTTGACTGGCACTGGAGTCATATTTTGAAACGCTCATTATGCGGTTCAATCCTTTAGGCCCGAACCCCAATGACAGCAAAGTGAAGCCCAAGCCAGATGCCCCAAACAAATGTGACCCCATGTTGAGTTTTGATGCTGTCACTGAGCTCAGAGGAGAAACAATCATCTTCAAAGACAGGTAGGGAGTGTGTTCATTCATGAGAACTTTTCTGCACAAACTATGAGGTTAGAATTGACAAAATGTACGTGTTGATGTTTTCTATTTGATGACAGGTTCTACTGGCGTCTCCATCCTCAGTTTGCAGAGCCTGAGCAAACCCTGATCAAATCCACCTGGCCCTCCCTCCCCAACAAAGTGGATGCTGCCTATGAGTACCCTGAGAAAGACATGGTCTTCATATTCAGTGGTGAATTACATATGAATTACATGCTTGCAACACTGTTCGCATAGTCCTCTGTCATTTTGAATATGCAATTACAGTTCTACTTTGCTCATTTCCATCACGTATACAGTAGATATCTAATCAAATTGATGTCGGTAGAGTCATAAGTTAATTTCGTTGACAAATTTTCATATTTTTCCAGGTATTAGAATGTGGGCCCTGAATGGCTACAGCCTAGTGGAGGGCTACCCCAAATACATCCATAAACTGGGACTCCCCAAGACCGTGCGGAGGGTGGATGCTGCTGTGTACATCCCAGACACCGGCAAGACCCTTCTGTTCTCTGAAGAGCAGTTCTGGAGGTAGGACAGTATGGTTTGGCCTGGTCTGGTCTGGTCTAGTCTTGTTGAGAGATGATATCTGCAAACATAACCGTTCATTATAGGTTATAGTCTTGGTTGTGTCTTAATTTACAGTTATGATGAGAAGACTAACACAATGGACAGTGGCTTCCCAAGATCCATTGAGATGGATTTCCCTGGAATGGGAGATGAGGTGGATGCTGCCTTATATAAATATGGTATATCACAATCACTAATTTCAATAATATTCTTATGTAGTTTCTGTTGCATTTGCTTTGAATATATAATAAATAGCTCTCTCTAACAAATTCATCCTTTCTTTCTCCTTGCAGGATATTTGCATTTCTTCCATGAACATACACAGTTTGAATACAGCTACAGTGCAAGGAAGGTGATTCAGATTGTTAGGACAAACTCTTTTCTCAACTGCTGATCCACTGGTGGAGAACTACTGTTATTTTATGGGAAACGTACCAATAGATCATTTGTGCTGGACACCTGTTTGTTATTGTTATTTGTAACTCAACTCAAAGTACGCTGGAAAACTGCATGTAAAATGCATGTCTGAAGACTAAAGTAGGTGTAATATTTATTGTGAATGGGAAAACGGTTGGCTTATGCATCGAACAAATGCGGGGTCTTGCTTTAGGGTATCAGAAAATGTGCATCATATTCACATGACTTGTTATAGTATTGAAGGGTGGGATAGAAACCACTCTGATATACTTTAGAATACTGTAATTGCATTTCTCTCTGTATGTAAATGTTACTTGGGGAAGTTACAGTAATGTGTTGCAGATCCACCAATAGGTGGCATTCAAGGACACCAAATCTAGAGTACGAGCTAAATGCTTTTTATGGACTGTGAATGTTTTTACTACTAATTTTAATGACACATTTTCATGAATAAAATAATAAGTGCAAATGGCATTGTCTGAGTGTTTGTGATTTAAATACTCAAATAGAAACATTTAGTGTTCGACGTGTAGGCCCACATCACTCAAAATACGTTTTTTCTGTAACAAGACAAAATGCATCTGTTTGGAAAAAATATGGTAAGAGACATGGGAAGAGATGATACGTTTGGTAAGAGATGTAGGAAAATAGATATAGGGATGGGAAGAGATGATACGTTTGGTAAGAGATGTAGGAAAATAGATATAGGGATGGGAAGAGATGATACGTTTGGTAAGAGATGTAGGAAAATAGATATAGGGATGGGAAGAGATGATACGTTTGGTAAGAGATGTAGGAAAATAGATATAGGGATGGGAAGAGATGATACGTTTGGTAAGAGATGTAGGAAAATAGATATAGGGATGGGAAGAGATGATACGTTTGGTAAGAGATGTAGGAAAATAGATATAGGGATGGGAAGAGATGATACGTTTGGTAAGAGATGTAGGAAAAAAATAGATATAGGGATGGGAAGAGATGATACGTTTGGTAAGAGATGTAGGAAAATAGATATAGGGATGGGAAGAGATGATACGTTTGGTAAGAGATGTAGGAAAATAGATATAGGGATGGGAAGAGATGATACGTTTGGTAAGAGATGTAGGAAAATAGATATAGGGATGGGAAGAGATGATACGTTTGGTAAGAGATGTAGGAAAATAGATATAGGGATGGGAAGAGATGATACGTTTGGTAAGAGATGTAGGAAAATAGATATAGGGATGGGAAGAGATGATACGTTTGGTAAGAGATGTAGGAAAATAGATATAGGGATGGGAAGAGATGATACGTTTGGTAAGAGATGTAGGAAAATAGATATAGGGATGGGAAGAGATGATACGTTTGGTAAGAGATGTAGGAAAATAGATATAGGGATGGGAAGAGATGATACGTTTGGTAAGAGATGTAGGAAAATAGATATAGGGATGGGAAGAGATGGGAAGAGATGATACGTTTGGTAAGAGATGTAGGAAAATAGATATAGGGATGGGAAGAGATGATACGTTTGGTAAGAGATGTAGGAAAATAGATATAGGGATGGGAAGAGATGATACGTTTGGTAAGAGATGTAGGAAAATAGATATAGGGATGGGAAGAGATGGGAAGAGATGATACGTTTGGTAAGAGATGTAGGAAAATAGATATAGGGATGGGAAGAGATGATACGTTTGGTAAGAGATGTAGGAAAATAGATATAGGGATGGGAAGAGATGATACGTTTGGTAAGAGATGTAGGAAAATAGATATAGGGATGGGAAGAGATGGGAAGAGATGATACGTTTGGTAAGAGATGTAGGAAAATAGATATAGGGATGGGAAGAGATGATACGTTTGGTAAGAGATGTAGGAAAATAGATATAGGGATGGGAAGAGATGATACGTTTGGTAAGAGATGTAGGAAAATAGATATAGGGATGGGAAGAGATGATACGTTTGGTAAGAGATGTAGAGATATAGGGATGGGAAGAGATGATACGTTTGGTAAGAGATGTAGGAAAATAGATATAGGGATGGGAAGAGATGATATGTTTGGTAAGAGATGTAGGAAAATAGATATGGGAAGAGATGGGAAGAGATGATACGGAAGAGATGTAGGAAAATAGAGATGGGAAGAGATGATACGTTTGGTAAGAGATGTAGGAAAATAGATATAGGGATGGGAAGAGATGATACGTTTGGTAAGAGATGTAGGAAAATAGATATAGGGATGGGAAGAGATGATACGTTTGGTAAGAGATGTAGGAAAATAGATATAGGGATGGGAAGAGATGATACGTTTGGTAAGAGATGTAGGAAAATAGATATAGGGATGGGAAGAGATGATACGTTTGGTAAGAGATGTAGGAAAATAGATATAGGGATGGGAAGAGATGATACGTTTGGTAAGAGATGTAGGAAAATAGATATAGGGATGGGAAGAGATGATACGTTTGGTAAGAGATGTAGGAAAATAGATATAGGGATGGGAAGAGATGATACGTTTGGTAAGAGATGTAGGAAAATAGATATAGGGGTGGGAAGAGATGATACGTTTGGTAAGAGATGTAGGAAAATAGATATAGGGATGGGAAGAGATGATACGTTTGGTAAGAGATGTAGGAAAATAGATATAGGGATGGGAAGAGATGATACGTTTGGTAAGAGATGTAGGAAAATAGATATAGGGATGGGAAGAGATGGGAAGAGATGATACGTTTGGTAAGAGATGTAGGAAAATAGATATAGGGATGGGAAGAGATGGGAAGAGATGATACGTTTGGTAAGAGATGTAGGAAAATAGATATAGGGATGGGAAGAGATGATACGTTTGGTAAGAGATGTAGGAAAATAGATATAGGAATGGGAAGAGATGGGAAGAGATGGGACCACATTCTACACTGGGTGCTTTTTTGCAGGCGTTGTCATACTACCACATAGTTTGATCTTGGATCATCTAAGGTTATTGTGGTCAGGAAGTATACAACATAGATAGAGCAGACTGCATAAAATACTGCTTATGAATCACAAGTGCACACAAACCACCTACACAGCACCATGCCACGGTATTGAGTAACCAGCCACAACTGCCAAAATACTCCCTCTTTGTCATCAATACTGCAACAGGGATGACTTGGCAGCTGAGTTGGCATAGCTCTGCCATTCTGTTGTAGGTATTGACTTTCCCGGCCCTCCCTGCTTGTTTTTACATGGACACATCCTTGTATTGCCATTGGCCAAACAGCAGTTCTAAGTTTACACCACAAGAGGGTGCTACGTCAACACGGTTTCCTGCAAGCTCAGTCTGAATCAGAGGAGGCTGGTGGAAGGAGTTATAGGAGCACAGGCTCATTGTAATGGCTGGAATGGAATTAATCCAACACATCAAACACACGGAAACCGCATTCCATTCCAACTATTACAATGAGCTAGTCCTCCTATAACTCCTTCCACCAGCCTCCTCTGGTATGAATGGTTGTTTACCATGAGCTCAGTCTGAATGGTGGTTTACTTTGAGCTCAGCCACCCAAACAAAAATGAGATACTCAGAGTAACATGAGTCGCTCATTAAATGCTGTGATTCTTCCAAGGTAAGCTCTACGTGTTATGATGCAGCCACAGACCCACATACTATGCATCTTAGCTCAACTATGGGAAAATTGACAACCCTATCAGTGCCAAACTGTAGCAGCTTATGTCAAATGTTTTAGTTCATTCTGTCAAGCCTTCCAAAAAGTATAAATCAAGTCCATTGATAAAATCATGTATGTTAGAGTGAGCAAATAGAGATTAAATCTAGTAGTTATGTTCTTAGTACATGTTCTTGAGCTGAACTGATCAGAATGGTATCTATGATGCATCAGTGAGTCAGCGTGAGGCTTCTGAGGTCCAGACAGGCTCCGAGACTCTCCAAGGTGGAGCAGTTGCGATCCAAGACTACCAACAAAAATAGCGATGAAGCTCGTGAGTTTAAGAAACTTAATCTTTGGGCCGGACCATGTGGATGCAATTACAGAGCAGGCCCCTAGTCTTCTGGTTTCCTCATTAGCTGCGTCACTGATTTCTCTGAGACAAGCTCTGTTGTTGGCCGGTGGTATGTCCCTCTCCCCCGACCATAGGTAGGAAGAGATAGGAAAATATCCATAAGGTCTCAAAATGATACAAAACCGGTCATGTTTCATATTGTTACCATCCTGACTCTGACTGATATTGGCCATTTACTGTCTGTCAGCGAACCCAATGTAGTGTGGAAATGTAACATGTAGCGTGATAACACAATGAAACACCTAAAGAAAATAACTTCAAATGAAGGAATGAGTTGTGTTAAGAAAACACCTCAGGCAGAGTAAAGACCCACAAATAGTTAACTGCATGGAGGTGCTCTATTGTGTCCTGCTGGAAGTAACTCCAGTCTTGGCACCTCTGATGGAAACCAGATGGGAGGAAAAGAGAGAGAGAGAGGCCATACAATCTCAGGATGTGTCCCTTTTCCTTAGGAAAAATCCCATCTCAAACCACCACTACTGAGAGTGATGCAAGCTCTTTAAACTTCACCCTCCTCCCCACAAACAACACAGTTGGTGGAACTGATTATTTTGACAGTGAGTACGCAACAGGCCTGCTAGATTAGATAGGGTTTGGAAAGAGGGTATGGCTGAGTGTGAGGAATTCCTAGACAACAAACCAAAATAACAACCACATAATAACATAACTCGCTTGTGTCATCAATTTGTCTGAACTATTAAATCACCCCCTCTTAAAATACAGAACATGTTTTGTTCATGTTTCTGTCATCTATGTAGTTTAGTGTTTTCTATGTAACAATCTTTCACCACACATCAAGTTCCATATCAGGAATTAAATACCTGGGGTGGCAGGTAGCCTAGTGATTAGAGCATTGGACCAGTAACCGAAACTTTCCTAGATTGAATCCCTGAGCTGACAAGGTAAAAATCTGTCATTCTGCCCCTGAACAAGGCAGTTAATCCACTGTTCCTAGGCCATCATTGTAAATAAGAATTTGTTCTTAACTGACTTGCCTAGTTAAATAAATAAAAATATTTTAAAAATTGATTTGAATAAAGCCTGCCGGATTACAAGTACAAACATTTCTGCACTCACTACTTTAAGTCGCTCTGGATCAGCCTCCTGAGGTTGTAGAGGCGCTGTTGCACCTTCACATCACTGTCTGTGCAGGTGGACCTGTCTGTGATGTGTACACCAAGGATGACTTTTTTTATAGACCGAGTCACTGGTGCTTCCTGCTTTAATTTTTGCTTGTAAGCAGGAATCAGGAGGATAGAATTATGATCAGTTTTGCCAAATGGAGGGCAAGGGAAAGCTTTGTACGTGTCTCTGTGTGTGGAGTAAAGGTGGTCTAGAGGTTTGTACGTGTCTCTGTGTGAGGAGTAAAGGTGGTCTAGAGGTTTGTACGTGTCTCTGTGTGAGGAGTAAAGGTGGTCTAGAGGTTTGTACGTGTCTCTGTGTGAGGAGTAAAGGTGGTCTAGAGGTTTGTACGTGTCTCTGTGTGAGGAGTAAAGGTGGTCTAGAGGTTTGTATGTGTCTCTGTGTGTGGAGTAAAGGTGGTCTAGAGGTTTGTACGCGTCTCTGTGTGTGGAGTAAAGGTGGTCTAGAGCTTTGTACGTGTCTCTGTGTGTGGAGTAAAGGTGATCTAGAGGATTTTTAATGAAGTTATTTACAAATTATGGTGGAAAATAAGTATTTGGTCACCTACAAACAAGCAAGATTTCTGGGTCTCCCAGACCTGTAACTTCTTCTTTAAGAGGCTCCTCTGTCCTCCACTCGTTACCTGTATTAATGGCACCTGTTTGAACTTGTTATCAGTATAAAAGACACCTGTCCACAACCTCAAACAGTCACACTCCAAACTCCACTATGGCCAAGACCAAAGAGCTGTCAAAGGACACCAGAAACACAATTGTAGACCCACTGTATATGCATAGGCCCCCGCCCCGTGTCTTAGCAGAGACTGCTGTTCTGTCCTGCCGATGGAGTGTATAACCCGTCAGCCTTATGTTCTTAATGTCGTCGTTCTGCCACGACTCTGTGAAACATACAATATTACAGTGTTTAATGTGGGAAATGTGTGCTTTCAGCTCGGCCCATTTTTTTCCAGCGACTGAATATTAGCTAGCCAGACAGAAGGCAAGGGCAGATTAGCCACTCGTCGCTCGTCTTCACAAGGCACCCAGATCTTTTTCCACAAAATCTCAGTTTCCTTCTCCAGCCTATCACGGGGATCTGGGCCTGGTCGGGTGTCTGTAGTAGTATATCCCTCCCGTCTGACTCATTGAAGAAGAACTCTTCATCCAGTTTGAGGTGAGCAATCACAGTTCTGATGTCCAGAAGCTCTTTTCAGTCATAAGAGACAAACAATGCAAAAAAACTAACAAAATAGCATGGTTGGGTGAGAGCCGATAAGACAGCAGCCCTTCCCTGCAACTCCATCGTGACAAATGTTTTTATTGAATTTTTTAATGGTACTGAGTCAGTGTGCGGGGGTACAGGATAGTCGAGATAATTTGTAAAGTAATGTCAATGTTGATAGTCGGTTGGCCATTGGATTAGTTATTCAGAAGTCTTATGGCTTGGGGTTAGAAGCTGTTAAGGATAATTTTGGTCCTAGACTTGGCTCTCCGGTACCGCTTGCCATGCGCTAGCAGAGAGAATAGTCTATGACTTGGGGACTAGAGTCTTTGACAATTTTTTGGGCCTTCCTCTGACCTAGTATATAGGTCCTGGATGGCAGGAAGCTTGGCCCCAGTGATGTACTGGGCCATATGCACTACCCTCTGTAGCGCTTTACAGTCAGATGCTGAGAAGTTGCCATACCAAGCTGTGATTCAACCAGTCAGGATGCTCTCGATGGTGCAGCTGCAGAACTTTTTGAGGATCTGGAGACCCATGTCAAATCTCTCCAGTCTCCTGAGGGAGAAAAGGTGCTGCCGTGCCCTCTTCACAACTGTCTTGATGTGTTTGGACCATGATAGTTTGTTGGTGATGTGGACACCAAGGAACTTGAAACTCTTGATCCGCTCCACTTCAGTCCCATTGATGTCAATGGGGCGCCTGTTCGGACATCCTTTTCCTGTAGTCCACTGTCGGCTCCTTTGTCTTGATCACATTGAGAGAGAGGTTGTTGTCCTGGCACCACACTGCCAGGTCTTTAGACCTCCTCCCTATAGGCTGTCTCATCTTTGTCAGTGATCAGATCACTGTTGTGTTGTCAGCAAACTTAATGATGGTGTTGGAGTCATGCTTGGCCACGCAGTCGTGGGTGAAAAGGGAGTACAGGAGAGGACTAAGCACGCATCCCTGAGGGGCCCTAGTGTTAAGGATCAGCGTGGCATATGTGTTGTTCGCTACCCTTACCACCTGGGGGCGGCCCGTCAGGAAGTCCAGGATCCAGTTGCAGAGGGAGGTGTTTAGTTCCAGGGTCCTTAGCTTAGTGATGAGCTTTGTGGGCACTATGGTGTTGATCGCTGAGCTGTAGTCAATGAACAGTTAATTCTAATATGATGCTGACAGAGCCAATAGCTCTCTTTCCCATCAGGCCCAGCCCAGCCAGCTGGACAGGTCATGCTCTCTGGAGGCAGTTGGAAGGAAATTCTAACAGCAATGTTAAACGCTGTCCCTGAATAAGACCCATAGAGAAGAGCCAGAAAAGAAACATTGTGAGTTGTACATGACATTTCTTTCCCGAAAATAGGGCTTTGACTTTTGACTTGAACTTAAGCGAGTATTACAGACATCTCATTCAGAGGAAAAGTGGATTATTTTAATACATTTACGTTATCAGTTCTGCTTTATCATGCATAAATATATTATTATTTGATCACAGACAGTAATGAGTCACCTGTGTAACAAACTCGAAGGGTCGTGAGGATCATTCTAATTTGCCACTTTGCCCATGTTCAAAGTCGTAACACTACTGCCATCGTCTTGCAAATGGTAACATCCTGCATGAATTTGTTTCTTCAGAAATGCACTTTTTAAAAGTTTTTAGTGAACAGTAGGTCAGAACAGGTTGGTTACCATACCCAAACAGTCTACATACCAGCCCGTTTGTTCGTACCCGTTTGAAGGCTAGAGCTTGGTTTAGGCTGCTGATAGTGACTCTGCTTTCAGGTTGATAAAGAAAACCTTCAGTGAAGGGAGAATCGCTGGCTAAAAACTCTGACACATTCTTTGACGTTCTTTGCATGTTCGCCACAGACACATCAATCAGAGATTATCGTGAACAGAATGATAACAAAGTGGTGAGTCTCACTGGCTCACTTACTCAAATCAGAGGGATCTTCATAGGCTAGTGTACAATAGTTATTGTAGTACTTTTACTATAATGGCAAATCAAGTTTTAAATATACAAAGGAAGTGTCTGGCATGGGGATTTGTGGTTGAAATCCCTGTGAACTGCTCTTTGGCCTTTGGCTAAGAATTTGGAAGGCTAATTCTCATCTGCGTACTCTTATGCAAAACTATGTATAAAGGCCATACAAAACAAATAACCAAGATTGGATTGGAGGTATCTAACAATGTGAGCTGCATTCCGACATCTCCAGCCAATTTTATTTTGTAATAAAATATGATCAACATAATATACATGTAGTGGCAGGTAGCCCAGTGGTTAGGAACGATGGGCCAGTAACCGAAAGGTCGCTGGTTCGAATCCCCAAGCCGACTAGGTGAAAAATCTGTTGATGTGCCCTTGAGCAAGGCACTTAATAATGATTGTTCCTGTAAGTTGCTCTGGATAAGTGTGTCTGCTAAACTGTAAACTGATGACTGAATACCATAGCCTACATGATATCTAACGTCACAGAAATTAACACCAGAAAGCAAAACACACAAGCCCAGTAAGTCTGTTGTAGTTGTCTGACACGACAATGGCACGTCCTCACAACCCGTAACATAGTGTGTCGGCTCCCTTTGTTGCCCTGCATAGAAGCCCTAAACATTGTGTTCATTCACCCACTGTTTCCCGCCAGGCAGCAAACAATATCAGGTTGGCCTGTGCTGTCTAAACAAACCCCAGCTTTATGAGGAAAGAAATATCCTTTTCCCTTGAACTGCGGCAATCCTCTAAGGCCAGACAAATCCTGCAGTTTACAGAGAACCATGAAGCAATAAGCTATGTGAGCTAAATGAATTAGCTGCTTCAATAACTCTCTGCTCTAGAGGATCTGTCCGTTTTAAGGTCAGATTGCATCTGTCTGATAGCGGTTCAAGCGAGCGTGGAGAAGTTAATAAAGACACCCTGGTCTTGCATGCCTGAACTAATTACACACCCCAAAAGCTCCTTCCCTTTGTAGTAATTACATCTCAGAGCCAAACCACTGTGGCACAGAAGCCCGTGGAGGACACAATTATTACCTCTCTGGCTTATTTCAATCAACCCAAATAACCAATAAGGATAATAAGAACCATTACCTTATAAAAGTCTTATGAGCAAGTCTGATGTAGATGGAGATGTGCACACACCTGCTCGAGTGCTGGATCATTCCCACAGTCCGTGAGAATAAGGTTTTTGCAGCTTGTTTGCCAATCCTCCTCCCCTCTATTTTACCTCCCCTCCCTTGTTATAGCTGTATTATTGTACAAAAGGTGATAAACAATCCTACATGAAATAGGGCAGTGTAACCAATTTCCCCACAGGACCTGCTACAGTGGGTCATTTACTGACTGTTTAGGGTCATGTCTGAAGCCTTGAGCTGGCTGATTGTGTTTCTGATCGTATCGCTTTAGCTCTCTCACTGGAAACAGAAAACAACCCTTCATGGCTTACATGCCCCAATTTTCAACTCCAGCAGAGGTAATCATGAAAGGGCAAACATATTCTTGTAGTTTCTTCTTCTACTGTACTGTATGTGTCATTGTAGTAGGGCTAAGAGATTCAAAAAGTGGGTCATCCATCAACACATGGGCTAAAGCGAAACAAAGAAGGCACTTCATGTGTGATAATTAATAGGCCAGCTCCTTGGATCTGATCTACCCGTGGGTTTAACATCATCACATTTCCTATTCACATGACATTAGAGACGGAAGAGGAAGCGAGATCTCAATCACTCCTTTTTTTCTGGTTCGTATACAGTCAATGAACGAAGCAGACCAGACCCAGCTGCTAATGCATTGGTGCCTATGGGAGAGCCATCCCTTAAGCAGACGGGAATTGTGACAATTTTCTTTCAATCGTAAACGGCCTGAGTTATCCACCATCTTTGTGGAATGCTTCTCTGTCTCTCTTGCTGAGATTCCCTAAAAACCTGCCACTTCGATACAGCTACCACCAGAAGTCACTTTTTCGCAGCAGGTTAGGAGAATTAGGTTAAGGTTATGAAAGGGTTGGCGAAAATGCTCTACTAATCTGCGAGGAAAAGTCACTTCCAGTTGTAGCTGCATCGAAGTGGCAAGTTTTTGGGGAGTCCCCTCTCTTGTTGGCAATAGATGTACAGTAGGGCAAAAAAGTATTTAGTCAGCCACCAATTGTGCAAGTTCTCCCACTTAAAAAGATGATAGGTACATAGGTACACTTTAACTATGACAGACAAAAGGAGAAAAATAAATCCAGAAAATCACATTGTAGGATTTTTAATGAATTTATTTGCAAATTATGGTGGAAAATAAGTATTTGGGCACCTACAAACAAGCAAGATTTCTGGCTCTCACAGACCTGTAACTTCTTCTTTAAGAGGCTCCTCTGTCCTCCAATCGTTACCTGTATTAATGGCACCTGTTTGAACTTGTTATCAGTATAAAAGACACCTGTCCACAACCTCAAACAGTCACACTCCAAACTCCACTATGGCCAAGACCAAAGAGCTGTCAAAGGACACCAGAAACACAATTGTAGACCTGCACCAGGCTAGGAAGACTGAATCTGCAATAGGTAAGCAGCTTGGTTTGAAGAAATCAACTGTGGGAGCAATTATTAGGAAATGGAAGACATACAAGACCACTGATAATCTCCCTCGATCTGGGGCTCCACGCAAGATCTCAACCCGTGGGGTCAAATTGATCACAAGAACAGTGAGCAAAACTCCCAGAACCACACGGGGGGACCTAGTGAATGACTTGCAGAGAGCTGGGACCAAAGTAACAAAGCCTACCATCAGTAACACACTACGCCGCCAAGGACTCAAATCCTGCAGTGCCAGACGTGTCCCCCTGCTTAAGCCAGTACATGTCCAGGCCCGTCTGAAGTTTGCTAGAGAGCATTTGGATGATCCAGAAGAAGATTGGGAGAATGTCGTATGGTCAGATGAAACCAAAATATAACTTTTTGGTAAAAACTCAACTCGTCGTGTTTGGAGGACAAAGAATGCTGAGTTGCATCCAAAGAACACCATACCTACTGTGAAGCATGGGGGTGGAAACATCATGCTTTGGGGCTGTTTTTCTGCAAAGGGACCAGGACGACTGATCCGTGTAAAGGAAAGAATGAATGGGGCCATGTATCGTGAGATTTTGAGTGAAAACCTCCTTCCATCAGCAAGGGCATTGAAGATGAAACGTGGCTGGGTCTTTCAGCATGACAATGATCCCAAACACACCGCCCGGGCAACGAAGGAGTGGCTTTGTAAGAAGCATTTCAAGGTCTTGGAGTGTCCTAGCCAGTCTCCAGATCTCAACCCCATAGAAAATCTTTGGAGGGAGTTGAAAGTCCGTGTTGCCCAGCAACAGCCCCAAAACATCACTGCTCTAGAGGAGATCTGCATGGAGGAATGGGACAAAATTCCAGCAACAGTGTGTGAAAACCTTGTGAATACTTACAGAAAACATCCAACCTGTCATTGCCAACAAAGGGTATATAACAAAGTATTGAGATAAACTTTTGTTATTGACCAAATACATATTTTCCACCATAATTTGCAAATAAATTCATTAAAAATCCTACAATGTGATTTTCTGGATTTTTTTTCTCATTTTGTCTGTCATAGTTGAAGTGTACCTATGATGAAAATTACAGGCCTCTCTCAACTTTTTAAGTGGGAGATCTTGCACAATTGGTGGCTGACTAAATACTTTTTTGCCTCACCGTATAACTTCCTACTCTCAGGTGACCGGCCAATCAAAATCCTTATCCAGGCTGTATCACATCCGGCTGTGATTGCAAGTCCCAAAGGGCGGCGGACAATTGGCCCAGCGTCGTTCGGGTTAGGCCGGGGTAGGCCGTCATTGTAAATAAGAACTTGTTTTTAACTGACTTGCCTAGCTAAATAAAGGTGAAATAAAAACCATGTGTTATAATCAGGCCATATCCAGAGGCAAAGAGATTCTGTAGATAACTGGGCTATTGGTAAGGGTGCTGCTGTGGTCTTTAAAATATATTTTGCCAAAACATGACATTAGTTCAGTGCAATACAAATGCTAATATGATATATTGTATGTATGCAGATTGCTAAGTAGCTATCTGCTACAGTAGCTACTACTCTTAGACATCCAGGTTACAGTATGACCATTTTCTGTGAATTCCACATTATGTTACTCTATTTGTCAGATGAAGACACATTGTCATAGAAAGTGTAATGAAAATCTTCACATTTACTGGGAAGCATTGATTTTTCTCAGCCAGTGAATCCATAATGCAAACACCCAAGCAGAGTTGAGCCTTTGGCTCACTGATTTGTGCTCTATTGGGCTACCCTGATACAGTAGCTCTGAGTGTCATGACCCCTCATATACCTGAACCTTTTATATTGCCCTGGAGAGATAAAGTAAAAACCAAGGTACTCAGCAAATTGAGTCACTGGATTACAAACATGTAATTAACTGGTAAAGAAAAGTTCAAGACTCCTTTGTGACTCTCTTATGACTCATTTATGCTAAGCTGATTAGTTGTATTTGGATTGCAAATGTTTTTTCTAATTTAACACCGTTCAGGTTGATCCTGGCAGGCTGACCTGAGGGAGGTAGCTGTGATTGACAGCCCTCCAACCACCCCGCCTCCAAATTCCTGCTCTCCAGGAGATGGACAAACGGCCCAGACATCTGGAACAGGTTTACTAAATGGGGCCATCCGCAGAGGGCCAAACTCTCAGAAAATCACATTTGCTCTTCTCTCTCTCTCTCTCTCTCTCTCTCTCCCTCCCTCCCTGGTTGGCAAAAATATATCTAAAAGAGTATAAACTGAAGCAAAAATCATAGCAAGCTTTTCCTACAAAGCCGTACTTTTCCAGAGCAGGATGTTGTAATACAGGAGATGTAATCTGGAGTAAACCTTCTTTTGTGGAGTCAAACTTCTTTTGGCTCTGTCATTGGCACACGGGTCTCTTAGAATTTCAAAGGACTGTGCTTTGGCAACCACTGCAAGGAGCTGAGGGGATATCTGAATGCTCTCTGTGTCTTTAAGGAGGAGCACACAATGGAACACTCTCAGAGCACAGAGATCTGTGGAGTTACAGCCAGCCGCCATTACACAAAGTCGGGGCGTTCTCCTCCTTTCCCTTTCCCTCTCACAGACTTCATACATCAGTCCACAGTATCATGGTTCCCTGCCTGGAACTAGTGTCTCTGACTGCTTCTGTTTAAGGACCTCTCGAGACCACTCACTAGTGTGGGTGCGTTTACAGGGGGAGTTTCAAGTAAATAAAGGAAGGATGTTAGGCAGCATGTGAAAGTAAATATAGTGCTGCGCTAGGCACTGAGGAAGACATAAGTGCTATTGTTACAGGACACACCCTGTGAGTCAGTACAGCAGACAAAATGAAATCACATGAATCCAGCTCTATGAAATACAGGGAATTCTGTGAAATTGTGAAACCCTCTTGGAGTGACAACAGTGTGGTGTGCGTTGAAACCCAGACAATTTATATATTTTCAAATAAAGACACACCTAGCAATTGTGGAATGCCACAGGCTGTTGGGGACAGGGTAGTAAACAAAGTTCAAAAATAATTAAAAGTTAATACATTTATGTAAAGTACACAGATGTGTAGAATAATCCATCTATTTTACATCTATACAAAGTTATACACCGAATGTAGAAAACATGAAGAACAGCTGCTCTTTCCATGACAGACTGACCAGGTGAATCCAGGTGAAACCTATGATCCCTTATGGATGTAACTTGTCAAATCCACTTCTAATCAGTGTAGATGAAGGGGAGGAGACAGGTTAAAGAAGGATTTTTAAGCCCTGAGACATGGATTGTGTACATGTGCCATTTAGAGGGTGAATGGGCAGAACAAAACATTTCAGTGTCAAGAGCTGCACTGCTTCTGGGGTTTTCACGCTCAACAGTTTCCCATGTGTATCAGAATGGTCCACCACCCAAAGGACATTGAGCCAACTTGACATCTGTGGGAAGCATTGGAGTCAACATGGGCCAGCATCCCTGGGGAACGCTTTGGACACCTTGTAGTGTCCATGACCCGACGAATTGAGGCTGTTCTCAGGGGTGAAATTCAATATTAGGAAGGTGTTCTTAATGTTTTGTACACTAAGTGTATACACTATTGATAAAGAAATATAAAACATCTTTAAGCAGATGTTTAACATTCAAAACAGTTCAAGTGCAGTTATGTCTCTTTCCGTCCATATTATACCACAGGAATAGCAACCAAGGTAGGTGTTCAAACATGCAGATGTTGTTGCACAGAATATCTGAAGGATTTTGGCCAATGTAGATCCAAAGTTGATGCTGTAGAATAGCTGTGACATTTATAACATTTCAAAGTAGGGTGAATAATACAATGCATCAAATACATCACATATAGTGTTTCAGTTAAAACACACTTCTGTCAGAAGAGATAAGAAAATACAGGATGAAACATGTCTGTGTCTAATAGACTGCCTGAAGCCAATTTTATGTTTCAAAATAAATGGTCACGGTCATGGGAAACTGATTCAATAAGAGAGCAGCGAAAATCCCCTAGGTGACGTTCAAGAATTTGTTTCTGCATTGATTTGTTCAGATCACATTTCAACCCGTTGTGTAACAGCTCTTTGAAACAGAACAGGCGATGTTGGCTTCCAGGTCTTAGGCCATGTAAACATGACTGAGGAAGATAGCAGGAGAATTTGTCCACAATAATATCTGATTGAAATGATAACTAGACATCCGAGGAGGGTGGTGGGAGGAGCTATAGGAGGACAGGCTCATTGTAATAGCTGGAATGGAATAAATGGAACATGGTCAAACATGTGCTTTCCATATGCTTGATGTGTTTGATAACATTCCATATTTTCAACGCCAGACATTACAATGAGCCTGTCCTCCTATAGCTCCTCCCACCAGCCTCCTATGCTAGACATACATAACTACATACTCTACATAAGATGTTTACCTTTTGGTCTGACATAAGAGTGGTCCTTGCACAGTAATGTGTATCTTTTTTTAGTTCCAGATCCTAAAATCTCCTTAAAAATTGGAAGAGGAGAAGCTAAATGGTTTGAAGATAACAAGCTAGTAATAGCATGGATGGATATTACTGTAATTGAAATACATGATTTATTCATAGCAAGCACGACATGATAGTGTATCAACAGTGGATTGAAATAAATACCTCAGGCCTTTGGAATAAAAGCAAAACACAAATTTAATTTAAATTTAAACAAAACTGTTCAAATAGTAATTATCATGTTTGGCGGCAATAACAAAAAGTGTTCTTTGCATATAGTGATATAAGGCACAGTTTTAGCACTAATGTGCTCGTTAGATGTCCATACTGAAGGCAATAATCCCAACACAATCACGACACAATGCCTTTAACGTCACAGGTTAGCACCTCGTCATGTTTCTGTTCCTGTCCAAGCTGCCTGTGAAACTGGCCCTGCTTTTGAGCCCTCCAACAATGGATATTCTGGCCCAGGGTAATACTCTTGATGCTTGGCAAGTGACTTAGCATGTTATTTGGCAATGACGTTACTCCAGAGTTGGACAGATTGAGCTCCTGTAGAGACACAAGTCCACTGAACACAGCTGGGCTCAGTGCTTTTAGCTTGGCATTGTTGGACAGGTCCAAGACCTGAAGGTTCTGAAGGCCTCTGAAACTGTTAGGCTGGATGTCAAAGAGCTCAGGAAGCCCACTGAGGGATAGGCGAACCAGGTCCTTGAGGTCCTCAAAGGCCCCCTCCTCAACGTGGGAGATACTGTTCCCATCCAGGCATAGGTCCCTCAACGGGATGCCTTTGAGCTTAGGCACAGCCCTCAGCTGATTGGCTGCTAGAGTCAGGCTCTGGACATGTAGCAAGGGGCTCCTAGAGGAACTCCTGGAGACCACAGTCAGCTGGTTGTGGGACAGATCCACATTGATTGGCTCTCCATGACCTTTAGTGATGAACATGTCGAGGTCAAACTCCCGGAAGTGGTTGTGGCTGAGGTCAACCTCAGCCAGAGGGAGGCCAGAGAAGCAGCCCTCATCCAGGCCCTCCAGGGAGTTGTGGCTGAGGTCCAGAGACTCCAGGTAGCGCAGCCTGGACAGGGCCTTGGGGCTGACCATGGATATGTGATTGTTGCTGAGGTCCAGGCTGACCAAGGTGGTATAGCCAGGTCCAGAGAGCATAGTGTCGGTCAGCAGGGACATAGAGTTGGAGGACAAGTCCAGGTGGGCAGTGTCCAGGGGGATGGGGATGGGACTGGTGCCCACTCCCCTGCAATCCACCCTGGTCAGGCTGAAGCTGTCGAACAAGCCAAAGCTCTCCACCTCACAGTGGCAGCTTGGGTGGCAGTTCTTCACAGCGCCAGCCTGGCAGTGAACAGCCAGGAGCATCCACAGGCTAACACATAGGGGGAACGACATCGTGCTCTGTAGGGGACACAAATACAAAACAAAGATGTTACTTCTAATGTATGTTTGGGCTAAAAACAAATTATATATTGTAGTGACTAGCAGATATCTGAGAAAAGGTCAATGGAGAGATACATGGATTACGTGACTAGTAGTCTAATGTCTTCCATTCTTTCAAATGAAAAGGAACAACTAATTGGATATTATTCTCAGTGACTCAAAATAAACAAATACAGTATATGGGTCATTAACAGCACTCTGCATCATCCAGTGAACAGAGCAACATCCTGATAAACTAGAGGAGATTGGGGCTCCATAGACACTACAGGGAGTAAAAAATCTCTGAGTCACAATGATAGGCACTCCATTACAGGGATACATTAAGGATAGAAATACATACAAGCTAGCGTTAAACACATCATGCATAAATATAATCTCTACATACACATTAAACACAAAATAAATGACAAATGTGGTAATGGCCATAAGTGACTCATTTATTTTTTATATAGTAGACACACGTTAGCAGTATTCCTTCCCTCAAGCCGCTTCTCTGAACAACGTAACAAAGATTACTCTCGGAACAGACAGTAAATGTAGTGTTAGAAAACTCAAATGTAGAGATTTTCCCTTTCAAAATGCCACCTGTTACCGGAAACACTTCAAGCTTTCCTTGCAACACACACCAACAGCCCTAATTTCTCTTTTCTTTGGGCTCCCAATGGATTTGACCTCATTTTCTTGATCAAAGAGCTCATTCCCACATCTTTTTCTTAGTTTACAACACAAACTATTCATGGTTGTGAGGATGCAAAAGGAGACATCCTCGCTCAAGGTCCTTATAATATCTGTGTCTCATCTCTAAAGGTGCTTACACTGGGAAGAAGGAAATGTCATCAGTCTCCTCCAAGCAGACAGTTCTGTATAAAGATGTCTGAGACACCAGTAGCTACTCATTAGAAAGTTCACATTTACATCTTAAGTACTGTGTGTCAAATGGCACGCAGTATCAAAAATAACAATGGAATGTCAGACAAAACAGTTAACCTTGAAAACATTTAAATAAGTTTAATAACCAAGCAATAACTAAAACAGAACATGGACTTCATACCTCTATTTTCTGTTGTCGCTAGTTTCCTGTTCACTCCACAGCGCTAGATATCTGACTGAGAAGAAGGCTGGTGGTTCACAGGACTTTTGTTCCCTAACCCACGTCCTTTGTGGAGGTAAATGATCTGCTCCTAAACCTATTAGTGCACTTGGCAGCAACACTGGCATAATGAGCAAAGCACAGAGTACCCACACGCAACAAATGGAAATTGGGCAAAGGTTAAAGGGGCAATCAGCAGTTTTACTTAGAAATTGATGATATGTACCCATTAAGTATTTAAAAGAACATAACTTGGAAATGCCTCATGAGCTAAGTTCAACTGTTGTACCCCATCAGAACCCAAAATATAAGCTTGTTTTAATCCAATGTTTGTAAACAAAGTAAATGTAAACAAACACTGCATTGCCTAAAAACATGGGTAAAACTATCATTTTGATATCATGGATGGTCTGTCCTAACATCTATAGCTTAGTCTTTGAATTTGAGAGTGGTAAAAAATTCTAGCCCCATCCCAACTGCTTTTTACCGAAACAATGGTGGGGAGAACGCTTTGATATTGTTTAAACGGCTCATTGCTGCTTTAACAATTGTAGTTGTATAACAACTGAATAAGTGTTCATTGGTCAGGAGGTGTATACCCAAGCATGACCCAGCAGAAAAGCCATTGAAGGATTGATCATTAATTTGTGCAGTGGGCCAAAGTTAGGTACTGTATAGTCTGTGGAAGGTTATCACATCAAGCTTTCGTGCAGACAAATGAACCTCTAGTGGCCTCATGGGTGGAAGGTTATTACTTAGCCAAGATAATGCATCCACCTGACAGGTGTGGCATATCAAGAATCTGATTAAACAGCATGATCATTACATAGGTGCACCTTGTGCTGGGGACAAAAGGCCACTAAAATGTGCAGTTTTGTCATACAGCAATGCCACAGATGTCTCAAGTTGAGGGAGTGTGCAATAGGCATGCTGACCGCAGGAATTTCCACCAGAACTGTTGACAGATAATTGAATGTTAATTTCTCTACCATAAGCATACTCCAATGTGGTTTTAGATAATTTGGCAATACGTCCAACCAGCCTCACAACATTTCCCAGTTATTCCATGGCCTGCATGTTTGGGATGCTCTGGAGCTTCGTGTACGACATCGTGTTCCAGTTCATGCCAATTTCCAATACAGCCATTGAAGAGGAGTGGGACAACATTCCACAGGCCACAATCAACAGCATGATCAACTATGTGAAGGAGATGTGCCGTGCTGCATGAGGCAAATGGTGGTCACACCAGATACCGACTGGTTTTCTGATCCATGCTCCTACCTTTTTTTAATAAGGTATCTGTGACCAACAGCTGCATATCTGTATTCCCATTCATGTGAAATCCATAACTGATTTTCTTATATGAACTGTAACTAAGCCAAATCTTTGAAAATGTTGCATGTTGCATTTATATTTTTGTTCAGTATATATATAGTGTAATATTGGGATGCAAACTCAAAATTGAATACAGTACATACTATATTTGACATGGTACAGGTGTCTTTTTTTAAAGGCTTTTGTTTCAAGTGAGATGTTTAAGACTACCAAGAAACACTGTGTGACCCTGATTTAGCTCACAGCAGTAAAATGTTTTAAGAGTTATCTGGTATGTTAATCCTAGATGGCCTGCAAAGGCTACAGAAGGTTATTATGTAACAGGGGATGTTGGGTAATCAAAAAGGAAATCTGGAATAGTTTAGAATCAACATGAAGACTGATGTGGTAAGCTACCCAGAAACTCTGATATACTCAACTGGAGCTGTTCATGTTGTGTGGCGGTTGAGTCAGTTTATTCTATTAATCTAAAAATAAAAAAAATCATGCAAATTTGTACAGAATTTCAGTAATGTAGCAAAATATCATCCCGCAAAGATCCATCTTGGATTTCCATATATACTAAACCAAAATAACGCAACATTCAATAATTTAAACAATTTTACTAAGTTACAGTTCTTATAAGGAAATCAGTCAATTGAAATAAATTAATTAGGTCCTAATCTATGGATTTCACATGACTGGGCAGGGGTGCAGCCAATCAGAATTAGTTTTTCCCCACAAATGGGCTTTATTAGAGACAGAAATACTCCTGTTTCATCAGCTGTCCGGGTGGCTGGTCTCAGACCATCCTACAGATGAAGAAGCCGGATGTGGAAGTCCTGGGCTGGCGTGGTTACACGTGGTCTGCGGTTGTGAGGCCGGTTGGACCTACTGCCAAATTCTCTAAAATGACGTTGGGGGCGGCTTATGGTAAGAAAATTAACATTAAAATCTCTGTCAACAGGTCTGGTGAAAATTCCTGCAATCAGCATGCCAATTGCACGATCCCTCAAAACTTGAGACATCTGTGGCATTGTGTTGTGTGACATAACAGCACATTTTAGAGTTGCCTTTTGTTGTCCCCAGCACAATGTGCATATGTGTAATGATCATGCTGTTTAATTGAGTCTTTATTTAACTAGGCAAGTCAGTTAAGAACAAATTATTCTTTACAATGATGGTCTACCGGGGAACAGTGGGTTAACTGCCTTGTTCAGGGGCAGAACGACATACTTTTACCTTGTCAGTTTGGGGATTCGATCCAGAAACCTTTCGGTTACTGGCCCAACACTCTAAGCAGCTTCTTGATATGCCACACATGTCAGCTGGATGGATTATTTTGGCAAAGGGGAAATCCTCACTAACAGGGATGTAAACGAATGTGTGCACAACTTTTGAGAGAAATACACTTTTTGTGCATATGGAACATTTCTTGGATATTTTGTTTCAGCTCATAAAACATGAGACCAACACTTTACATGTTGCGCTTACATTTATGTTCAGTATAAATAGCTCAGCTTCCCCGTCTTGAGTTGAGCCACTCTGTCCTCAGTGTGTGAAAGAGAGAGAATGTGTTTTATTTGGATTTGTTGACTCAAAGCCGGAGTCCCCCCTACCATACAAGATAGGGCAGATAGCCAAAATAAGTAGAAGTTATCAAATGACGGTGAGTGAGTATTTCCCCATTAAACAAGATCAATAGATTTATTGTGCTTCTGCTTGCCACAAAGATAAGGTACGCATCTTTAATAAGGTTTTGTTTTCACAATACTAGATTAACTTTTACTACTAATTTGTTTCCATTATAATAACAACAATTACTTCGACAGGGAATCATCCTCCCATCCCACGTTTACAAGCCTGCATACTCCCCAGACATGGACTACACCCTGCCGTTATGACATGGCTTGTCCATATATGTATATATTCTTAATGTCATTCCTTACTTAGATGTGTGTGTATTGGGTATATGTTGTGAAATTGTTAGATACTGCTGCACTGTCGGAGCTAGAAGCACAAGCATTTCGCTACACCCGCAATAACATCTGCTAAAATGTGTATGTGACCAATAAAATGTTATTTGAGTGACTTAATTAGAACACAGATGAGGGGGCAGTCTAAAGCCATGCAGTGGGAATCTGTGGCTAAAACTAAGTGCTCATTTAGTTCAGAAGTCTAGTCTACTACATTGGTGCTAGCTAGTGTATTTTCCCTCTCTCTTCATTGTCCAAGTATGTTGTCCATGAATACATCTGCTGCTCTTTTACTGGGGATATTGAACTTCTCCACACCAGGTGTTCCTCTCATCCTTTCACCAATAAATTACAGCAAACAGTAAATGGCTGTTAGCCCAGACTTACAATCAGCACACTATAATTACTTGACAACTACGGCTGTCCGCACCTCAACTCTCCTCAGGGGTATTGTAGGCCACAAACACATCTCACTTTTAGGATTGTGTCTTTCAACATGCTTATATCCTCAAAAGACACCAGATACATTTCATCTGACTTCCCGTATTCTTTAACACTCAACATGTGAGGTAATGCTAAGCTATGTGGGAACTGAGAATGATGTTTTATTGCATTTTCGGCTATTTTCCAGTGTAATTTGATGTCCTGGCATCTGAGGATGGTTTGAGCCTCATTAGAATAGGTCTAAGTAGGCCTTTGCAATGTTGCTCATACCTGATCTCTGCAGCTCAGACAGCAGGTCTATCACAGTTCAGAAGCATTATCCATGTGATGGAGAGTACACTCCCAGAAAAAAAGGGTTCCAAAAGGGTAATTTGGATGTCCTCATAGGAGAACCCTTTTTGGTTCAGATAGCACCTTTATTTCCCTAAGAGTGCATTTTACCAGCTAAGTCCCAAAGTCAAAGCCTACAAACAATTTAATTAGGAGAGATTGTGTGGGCACGCTAATCCATTTAAGCCAAATGAATGCATGACATTAAGAAGAGCCAGGTTTAATGTGAGCTTGAAGTAGTGCAGAAAACAGTATAGGCTAGTCTCATCAGGACAACAAGTCCTCAGTTTCCATAATTAATAGGATTGAACTATTGCACTGGCTATATTTCACTGTAGGGTTAAAGTTTACAAAGCATTTCAAGACTTAAAGTGATCTTATCTCAAGATGAGTTCCATACCATCTGTTGTGAAGATCCAGCTAAATGACTCAATCCCAAATAAATGGAAAAGATGGGCACAAATTTGATAATCTCAGACACTCATTTCATAATTTTCGATGGGCCTATTTTTTCCATTCATTTGGTATTGAGGAATACACAGTAGGGTGCATGGGTGGCATTGGGTGAGTCCCCCGTGGATGGTGGTCTCTGAGCCCTCTAGCTATGCAACAATGGGACGCCGGAATATCGCGTCCTGGCGTCATTGGACTATGATTTAGTTTAAAACATATATAGATATGGCATACGATTATCTCAACATTAAACCTATTTTTAGTCATGAAAACTTAGATTTAGAGTGAATTCTTCAAAAAGTAATAATCGTTAAAGCCATGGCAATGTCTTGCTTGCATTCTTTAAATAAAGTCTGACTCAAAGCCCTGTGCATGTATTTCCATAGGCTGCCTAAACGCCCATTTAAAAATAAAAAAAACGGTATTTAAGCGCAATATGAACTGGCCTCGGTGAGTAAAACAAGGCTAGCAAATTGACTTCGTTTGCCGCTGGAGATCAAATTTTCTGTAGCCGTGGCAAACCTCGCCTTACCTTGCAGCCTGCCGACTTTTCTGAGACCGTCAAACTCATCCGTGTGGTACCTGAGAAATGAATCATATCTCATATGTACCAGACTACTCCCAAGTCCCGCCACCTTCTTCTGTCAATTATCACTCGACTTGTCACATTTCCATGAAGCACGTCACTCAACCAAGTTTGGCCTGTGAATAAGTATTCAAGGTTTTCAAGATTACAAGTGTAATTAACTAATAGGCTATTATGTGCAAATTGTACCTATCAGAGGAACGCAGTTTTTCTGAGAAATCAGAAATATGATCTGACCTCCGTCGTTCCAAGGCTTGAAAACCTTGAAATCAAAAGAAAAGTTTAAAATACCGTTGATAACAAGGACTATTCTAACTTGCTCACACATTTCTGACATACCTTTACCATCAAATAGGAATTTAGACCGTTAGCTCTTCTGGACAATCCAGTTTACTTCACCACGCCAAGGAATCTTGCAAGAGACTCAACCTCCGCTCCCATTTTTGTAAATCCCATATCATTGTGCGGTTCAGGCAAATTAGAGATTTCTTGCGGTTTTATATTAACTGTCAGTGCTGCAACTATCTTGAGGATGAGGTCGAGACGAGACTCCCCAGACTTCTTCGTAGAGCACTGAAGTCCAGATAGGTTTCCGCCAGCATCACTTTGAAGTCGGACACGAAAGAGGCGCCCTCTAGCGGCGAGACTGTTGTTTCGGCGACCGACATGAAATTATTCTATTGTTACTTACAGATACTCTATGAAGAATGTTATGGAATAGAGCCCCACAGTGGAGGTGTCATAATACCCATAATACCTAGGGGTCAAAAAGGGAAATTGTTCCAAATGTTTTTCCACCATTAATGTTTCCAAAAGGGGATTTTAGAAACGCTTAAAATAACGGCTGTGTTTCATGTATGCTTACCCCGGTGTGACGTTTTGATAACCATGCAAATCTCTCTCAGGCAAGGTGAATTTTCTCAATATTTTTGGCTCCATTTACTCTCAGATTCGAAAAGTAGATGACATGCAAAACTACAAATCCCTGCAAGCTCCTGCACATCATCTCTAGCTGACACATTTTCTAACAGGTATTACTTAAATTAAAAACTTCCACAAGACAGTTCACAGAATTGTCCATTTAAAGAAATGTAGCCAATTTATTGATTACTCCATTTAGCTAACAGAGAGTTAATCTAGAGATGATCATCTATGCCTCGAATCGACAGTCTCGTCCAGATCATCTTGTCAAATGTAGTTCATTATAATAGCCACATTAGCAGCTAATTAGTGTGTGCGTGTGTGTGCATATTGATAAATGTCACCTTGTCCTAGAGAGAGATTTACAAGGTTATCAGACCATCATGCAGGGTAAGCCAACACAAAACACAGCCCTTATTTGAAGTGCTTTAAATCCCCTAGTAAAAAATTGCGGGAAAACGAATGGAACCATTTCCCCGATTGACCGCTAGGTTTTATGGGTATTATGACTCATACTGTGGTACTCTATAGGATGCCTGTTTTTACTCTGACAATGATGGGGTTCTGCTTTAGGAAATATAGCCCTTTTGGCTAAAATAAATTGAGAATATTTTGTGGTACTTGAGCACCTTAGGGAAAATGTGGCTGGTGATGAAAATGGAAAATAGGAAACCCCAAATAGATATATACTGTAAGCTATCTAGATTCTAGAAACCCTCTATTATTAAGGGAATGCTCAACAGAATTTCACAATGTTATGTAGCCTTTAGCCTAAATCATAAGATAGCCTTTAGGAAATCTAAGTAATAAAAGCCTACATGTTTAGTTTGGGCAATGGCAAACGTTCCCAATAATGCAGACTAATGGATTCCATGCTTTTAGTTCTTTATATTTACTGCAGCCTCAATGTGGTGATGCAGGCCATCCATAGCAACTGACAAATGGTTGATGTAGACATAAACAACAGGGGCTCTGCTCTGGGTGGTAACAAAGCTTTAAGAGGAAGCGAGAGGGATGGGAAGGCCAAGTGGGAGAAATTATGATCAACATCTGCTGCAGCACAATACTGGGCTCCCCGCTGTCCACCTGTGGGTTCTGGGCTACATTCATTATTTTCACAGTATGATGACTGAGTGTGGGCCCCAACACACACACACACACACACACACACACCTACAGACAGATGAAGAGGCAGGTATGAAAAACATTGAAGTTGAGAGAGAAAACAATATGTTTATTCAACTGTGGGCTTACCTTTTTTATCTCGCAGAAGTGGTCGTCAGCAGAATATGGGAACCTGGCTGCATCTGTCCTCTAACTGTACTTGTTCAGGTCTGTAAAAATAAACAGCTGAAGGTGAGATTAGAAGGTTGCCACAAACAGTATGGTGACTGTGTCCTCAAAAAACATTGGCAGTAACACAGTCCCAAAACAATATCCCTCCCTAGCTGTCACTTTCTATTTGGCAGTGAATAGTGAAGTGGCTGGAAGAGTTAGAATAGGTCCACAGAGAACCGTGTGATTTTGGAATCCTGTTCATTTATTAGGCGATGTTCAGTGAATGAGCCCCTTGTGTAGCTAATTATGCTATCTGTGGTGAAAGTTTTGCTATCAGAATCTGTAGGGATGGGGATTGCTTGATTGGTAGACAGATGATAAAAAAGTTTCTCCAGCTAAGGTATGGGGCTGGAGAAATGTAACCACACTTAAATGGTATATAACCACCCTAACTCACTGATGGTCCATGAGATTGATATGGTTTGAAACATACAGTATTTTGAAGCAGGAATTTGGCTCCATCTAGTGAATGTTAGTGAAAATGACTGCTCATTGGCTCAAATGGGGGTCCCACGAAGCTCGGCTTTTCTAGTGTTAATAAGAGACCCACAAATGTTATATTAGTATTTTCCATGAAATACAGACCATGCATGTAGTTCCAACTTTTCTTTTTAATTAACAAAGGCTGCATTTGTAGAGTTCCATAAAGAAAGATGCCCTTTAACTCACATCAAGTAACACATCAACATTTGTCATTGAAAAATAGGTGTGTGGATATTCAGTTTCATTGTCATGGTCGGTTCATGGGAGGGGGGCTTAACCATCACAAGGGTTGGTAACTTTGTATGCATTCGGCTAGAGTCTGAGGTGCAAATGACTGGGAGGGTGAATACATTCACTCTACGGGATATAACAGGTGCTCAGTACCAATGGTTCGTCTCTGAAACAGTCCATCGTTAGTACTCCATTCTTCATAAACTACTGCTAGTGAGGAAGTGTGGCCTAAATCTACAGCGCTATAAATAGATGCATGGATTTGGTAAGTTCAGACAGTTTCTGACTATTGTTTTAATGTACTTCTCCCTCCACTCAGTGTGCAGAAAAGGCTTTTTGTGGTGCGGAGTGCTCACGAGCAAAGGGAGAGGGCACAAGAGCAAAGGGAGAGTGCTCACGAGCAAAGGGAGAGGGCACAAGAGCAAAGGGAGAGGGCACAAGAGCAAAGGGAGAGGGCACAAGAGCAAAAACTAAATAAACCACAGAAAACTTGGATATGTCTAAAAAAGGAACAGTACATCATAGAAAGAGCTAGTGGCAAACAGTTGCAAGTTTAGGCATTTACACACTATTCACACTTGTACAATAGGAAATCAAAGGAGTCTGCCCACTTTTCAATTGGGCTTATGAGGCAGCTCTTCTTCTGTAATGGACTTTCTGATCACTGGCCTTTTGTATACCTGACGTGTGCAGACTCACTAACATTACTGCATTGCAAGCACAGCGGCTGCGTGGAGAGAGAGAGCGGAGCAGACTTGAATGGATGCTAGGCAGTGCCTTTCTTTACTTCCAACACAGTAGATTTGATCCCTCCACACAGAATCCCCATCCGGTATAGTATATGAACAGTCCTAGTAGAAAGAAGAGGTTGTGTGGAGATGTTTGGAGCAGCTGCCTTGTGATTGGCACATTCCTCTGTGCCAGGGACCTCTAGTGGGGATAGATTGACTTGAACCCGTGGCAGGCGTGGTTAAAAGTACATACAAATGTTTGTGCTCTTTGATCGAGAGGCAGGGCATCCAATGGCGTCGTCTTGCTCACTGACCCCCTAACTCTCTCACTGTGCTCTCACACACACATTCACTCAGGAAAACAAAATCCCATGCACAACATACAAATATTTACACTTTTGCAAACATCAATTTACTTGGAAATTAGTTAGTTATTCATGTATGAACATAAAAAAAGCTTGTTTCTGTATTATTTAGCGAAAACTACTCAAGTAATTTGACTGTTTTCTCTTGATTCACCCAGGAGAGGGGCGTTCCCCCTTGGTTAACTGATCAGGAACCCCTCCTCCCCAAATGCCTAGGGGCATGTGCTGGTCAACACTAAAAGTTCCATGGGCAGAGAAAACATACATTTTAGTCCGATTCTCTGTCAACCACAGGCTTCTTCTTGCCAGACTATTCTAAAAGCCCACCAGTGGTGTGGGATGTGTAGAGACTGGACGTTTCTTACGACCCCTCACCCCATTTCCACAGCAACATTTAACAGTCAGAGTGTGCGAGCAGGTTGCGCAGCAATGAGAGGGAGAGCTGTGGCAGGGTAAGTGGTGTTGTGGGCTGAAGAGGGTGAGAGAGAACCCCCCCACCCCCATCCGTTTAACCAACCTGAGCTACAACTAACAGCCTTCACATTTCTCTTTCCTAACCTGTCAGGACAAAGTGTCCCCCACACTTTTCACAATAAAGTGCTTCAGCTAACAAATGAAAAAAAAAAAAATCTAATTACAAATCTACATGGTTGTTTGCTCTTCAAGCTTCCTTCCCTGTGTATAAAACTGTGTGTTCTTGTTTGTACATGTATTGTAAAGTGTGTGTTTTGGCGTTTGAGTGTGTGTATTTGTTACAGGATTGGCTAGACTGACTGCCCTTAAATTGACTAATCTCATATACGCCTTTAAATGGACTAATCTCATATACTCCTTTAAATGGACTAATCTCATATACTCCTTCCTTCCACTTCAATACTAAAGACAATGTCAGACAGGCATCACAACAGCCTCCTACTATTCCAAAACAATAAATAATCCCAACAGCAATACTAATACAGAGTAAAAACCTTTACATTATAATAACCTCTGTGATTTGCATTAAAAATATGTATTTTTCATGGGTGTATAAGTCTCTGGGCCCATGATAGATTGTCCTTATATCCATCTCTTTCTTCTAGTACAAAATGTAAAAATCCTGCAAGTCGGATACAAAAAGCTGGGTAGAGTTTGTGTGTCCCCGTCCCACTCTATTCGGTTGACAGACAGCACGCAAGAAGATGCCTGCGTCTTGTTCATGTCCTGTGAATGTCTCAGTTCCAGGATCATTTGATCATCTTTGGTAGTGAATGTGTGCATCATCTCTCACGCACTTCATCGTTCAGTCTGCGATGCCAAAGAAGGTGTAACACTATCTGCCGTGTTGTTTCCTTAAACTCAGAAAAAGATCCAAACGGAAAGGTGCTTGGACTGCTACATGAGGGAACATGTGGGTTCCGTGCTTGTCCTCAATGTTCTATTGTCAGGGTAGAGAGTGGTCCCTCTGGGCAGAGAAGGGGGACAGAGAGGTCACAACTGCCCCTGATATGTGTGTGTGGTCTGCTACTCGTACAGTGTGACGGTGCAGTAGCAGAGGGCAGAGATTCTCCGGTCCACACTGGCCTTGTCTGTTGAGGAGACACAAACAACAGTGACTGTAGCTGCTGTTCTATGTCACAATGACCTGGCTACCATGCCACACACACTTTCAGAGAAGCACAGTGCACTCTAAACCTCATCTGAAATAAGCTCAGAGCTGGACCAAGTGGTTCAAGTAAACCTGTGAGTGCTGATTAAAGATAAGAGGTCAAAAGGGATTTTTCACAAGAGACTCTAGTTAACACACTTGACTGTCCATATTCATATCCACTACACCAGAGTCTCTGCTACAATGTGATGAGCTTGTCTGGTCTCTGACAGAGCCTGTTGGGGGAGCCTGGTTGTCAGATGGATTTGTGCTTTGGCCATACATGACATAACAATGGCATAGCAGAAACAGACTGGTCTTCAGTCTACAGTTAAGGACAGCATGTGGATACTTACACTTGGCCACATTTTGGATGTCTGCAGGGTCCTGGAGGATCTTGGACAGGCCATCTAGCAGCATGGCAGCCTTGTTGTAGCGGTAGGCTATGTCCTCTGTCTGCTGAAACATCTCATCCAGAGCTGCAGACTGCACCGTTTCCACAGCGTAGTTATAGATGAGTTTCTCTGCGGTCACGCTGTTGATCTCGTCTACGAAGCGCTGCTTGTCTGAGAAGAAGTGGTTCAGCTTGTCTGTGAGCCGCCGACACAGGGAGATGCAACTCTTGTAACGCTCGTTCAGACTCTTCACCACTGAAGAAGGGGGTGAGGAAGGGGGAGAGAAAGTTAGTTATGCTCAAATAAAAATAAATGATATCTAAGTATTATACATGTATTTTAAGTGTTTTAAGTTCGTATGCAGTTTATAAATACTATAGTGTAATGCCACTGTAATGCCAATGTCCGGGGACATTTGTCTTACCCTGCTTGACGGCGCTGGAGGGGTTGAGCTTGGCTGATTTGATCTGGGCCTTGGCAAGGTGGAGGGAGGAGGCCAGGAGCTGGGCAGCCTTCATGTACAGCACCAGCTGCTCCACCTGCCTGTAGAGGGTAGCACAGCACACATTACTAACCTATACGGCATCCATGGCTTTTCTTTCTTAAAAACGTCATAATTGTGTTTTACAACAATCATTTAAATTGTGATGAAACTGGTGTTTTTGTGCCTCACTATGATGAAATGCTACAGGTCTGGGTCCAAACTAAAACCAGAATACTTTCAGTTAAACTGTGAACCCCATCCCCCCATTTTTAGTCTCTCCCTTACCCCCACTCCTTGCTGAGCTGGCTGATCTGGTCCACTACCACACTCTCCTGGGGGGGGTAGAGGGAGGCAGCCGATACGCCCAGGTCTCCCCCTCCTGCTCGCACCACTGCGATCTCCAGCACACAGTCGGTGAAGGACAGCATCATCCGTAGGTGCATCAGAGTGTCTGTGTGCTCTCGCTGTAGTCACAAACACATGATACAGGTCAGATATTACATAAAGACGTGCGCAAATAGAAATGCCACACACACACACACACAAAGGGCCCCCTCTCCCACCTCCATGAGTGTCTCCTCAGGCAGCTCTGGGGCCTCAAAGGTGATGAATCCGTCCAGGCTGGGGGGAGAGGTACCATAGGGGATATAGCGTAGGCTGCTGGGACCTGCCTCTGCACCCCCTGGGGGAGAGGCCCCGATGGCCATGCCCGGAGGAGAGCCCACGTAAACCCGCCCACTGGTGGAGCACAGGGAGCCTGCCGAACTGTTGGAGCCCACTGAGAGAGAGGGAGAGAGAGCGCAAGGATAACTTTGTTGTTGATGTGTCAATATGTAGGCCTATCACTTTGGCATAATTTGATTGCTCCTTTCATTGGCTGAATTTGAATAGAGAATTTCAGATTAACAAAATTACAACATTTTCCAGAACAAAGTTCAGCCCACTGAGACAGAGTATTATTGATAGTACCCACTAAGATGAACAGCACAAGGAGAGGGAGAGAGACTGCCCACTAAATAGCAGTTTTGTATCTCAGGGCATTGGAACCACCACCACAGAGTCACTTCACTCCAGGTAGGAAACATTGAGTAGAGTCGTAGTAATTACCGTTAGCAGGTTAGCTTGGAGGGTGTAGCTTTGGGAAGTGGGGTTTAGCAAGCGGTTAGCCTAGCAGTTAGCTGCTGATGCAGTGAGTGGTCTCACCTGAGGTGGTGCGCGGCCGGGTGCCCAAGTGGCTGCAGGTAGGGGGGGTGCTGCTGTTGGGGGGCGAGCCCACGGTGAAGAGAACGGTCCGGGGACTCGCCGCCCCGCCCCGAGGCTGAGCCAGCCCAAACGGTCCTGCTGGTGCTAGGGAGGGAGGGAGGGGCGGTCATTCACACTAAGCCAATCAAGCTCTCTGTTACACAGGAAGGTCCTGTCAGAGCAGCCAATCCAAGCAGTCCATGCAGGGCGAGAATCCATAAAGCAGAGAGACTGGTGCGTGTTTGTATTTGTGTTGTTCTTTGGGACAACGGGTAAGTATTATCTACTAAACCATTGATGTCCAGGTCAGTTTACCAGCTAGGTTATTTCACAACTAATTTTCAGTCTCCAGCTCTTTTCTAATCAATGGTAAAAACATCTGTTCCATTATTTATACCTGGGAGGATGAAACTAAGACAGTGTGTGTGTGTGTGTGTGTGTGTGTGTATTTACCTGTATCCATGGGCCGCTCTGTGTTGAGGCTGTCTGTGCTTCCCTGGTAGGGCTGTCCCCCTAGAGTGATTCTGACTGGCTGTTCAGACAGACGGCCAGTACTGACAGACCTGGGGAGAGAAACACATTGATAAGAGATATATTACCCACACAGAGAGAATGAGGAGACAGAGAAAAAGACAACAGTGCACCGTTTACCTGCCAAATGTGGTCCTGCTGGCCTCAGGGGCAGACTGGCGTCCACTGGGGTAGGGGGTACAGTGGTGGGCACAGATGTCCCGTGCGTCCGCCAGGGTCTTAGTGGGTGTGGGACTGTCTGCCAGGGCCATCAGGTTACAGGACGCCTGCGTCTTAGGTATCTTAAATGGGGCTGAGATGGGCTGAACAGGGACATAGAGGTTAACAGTTACTGGTTGTGGTAAGTAGGACACACCGTAGCAAAACAGAATTAGGCTAATGATTAAAAAATGCCAAAATGGTTATCAACTCAACCGACCTTGGTGGGGGAGCCAATGATTGTGGGCAGAGGTGACTTCGTCAGCCAATCAGAGGAGCGGGGGGAGGTGCCCAGGTTGCCAGGGCGACCCAGGTGGGGGGAGTGGCTGGGGGGGTAGTTGCAGGTGGAGGGCTGGGTGGGGTCTGACAGCTGCTTGTGGAGTTTCTGTCTGGTGTGGTAGACCTCAGTCAGGGTGGGGGCACTCTGCAGGCGACCACCCAGTAACTGGGACGACGGCACTGGAGAACCTAAAAGAGACACAGAGAGTCATTCATACAAGTCATTTTTTTATCAGTTAATGTAAAATTAACATTAATCAGTTAATGTCACATTAATAATTGTTTTAGTGGCGATCATTAGTTACATTAGTGTTAGTATTAGTTACATTAGTGTTAGTATTAGTTACATTAGTGTTAGTAGTGTCAGTGGCGTTAGCACATACTGATCTATAGAAGATTTAAAATTCACCACTAGATGGCTCTACAGTCTTGAAATGTGTATTTTTCCACTGTAAACCAAGTCAAAAATAGCAGCAGTAAAGGGCCACTAGGTTCCTGTTTTTATGAGCGTCTTGTTCATTCACAGGATTGCTGCTGAGAAGTTCAAAGAGCCCTGAAACTTCTGTTTTTTTCTTTAGTAGGTCATCAAGTTTTCTAAAGGAGACTAAGTACTAACTGTATCTGCACTGGTTTGCTCAGGGTAAGTCCCACACCTATGTCACTGGGGTTGCCATGGATACTGGCCCCTTGACTCCGATAGTGACACACTTGTGAAAACTGTGTGGATGGGTGGAACTCCCATACACACAACCTCCCTCCCAGAGCGTTAATGGAACACCTGTTACTCAAAAAAATAACCTGACTCATGGCATAAACATCCGCCTCGGGGAGGAAGGGAGAGAGGGAAGAACATGTAAACACTTCTGTAGCTGGCTTTGTCTCCTTAAAAAGTCATCCTGGGCTGTGTTTCCCCAGAGCATAATATCACTAAGATCATATTTAGTTTCAGTGGAATTAAGATGATTTTAGTGCCATGATGCTTTTGGTAAACCCAGCATTGTTCTGTCTGTCTGTATGTCTGTCGGTCTACTGAACTCACCTCCTGAGGAGCTGCGGCTGCGGGACTCATGGCCCTGAGGGTGTCCACAGCAACAGTGACCCAGCTGCTCTGGGATGGTGCCCACTTAAAGAAAAACAGACATATTAATGCAGTTTCAATGAGAAAGTTTCAATGTGAAATGAATTATGATGCCAGGAGTGTTGAATGATAAGAGACGGGGACAAGTTGGGGCATGTTCTTACCCAGAGGTGAGGGGGAGTATGGGCGGGAGCTGCCTATAGAGAGACGTCTGCCTGTCATCTGAGGGCTGCAGTCTGCAGAGCTGGGGGACCCAGAGCCAACCTTAGGGAAACCCATGGGACTGGTGTTGGACCGCCTCACTGTACCAGACCTGCATAGACCACAAGCACACACAATGGAGGTTTAGATATCACAAATATACAGAACATACATACCAAAAATGTGACACATTCATTGTTAGTCCACCAGAACCAACACCACCAAGCTTCATTACTTGTCTAACAGTTCTTGAACACCCTTATTTTCAGCTTACAGCGAAGCTCTAGTTTCCAACCACTATCCTTCATGTTTATCATGAAATAACCTTTCTGAAACACCTGAAAACATTAACATTTAATAAACATTTTGGCAATGAGCTTAGCTAGACTCCATTCCCTCAGCTCAGTGTCTAAAGGTTGCCTTTTTCACTTGGTTCTAATTTAAACTTCCTGAGTTATTCAGCGACCGTCAGTTTGCTGCCAAGACAACCCTGTCACGCTGCAAGCACAGGACTTCAAAACACAGCTGTTAGCCTATCCTCGCGAAAAAAACTGTTGTACTGATAGCGAGTACTCTTCCACTCTTTCTTCTCCACTTCCTCTCTTGAGATGTATGGAGTTTTTTTTTTAAAGATGGCGAACAGAGAAAGCGTAGGCAGCAGCCGGGCACATATAGAAGCCAGTCTTCCCCTGAGATGTCTGCACACTGTCTTTCTGCTAGCTCTCTGCATTCATCTCTTCTTGTTAGCACTAACTTGTTAACTAGCCCAGACACGGTCAAGGGACAGGGTAGTCGGTCTGTGACAGACAGCTTAATCCTCCTTGGTGGACTCAGAGTCAGACCCAGGGCCAAGGGTCAGCAGTTGGAGAGGCTGGCTACTCAGTACCCGCTGCCCAGGCTTTGGGGCCCTGTGGTGAGGGTAAGTAGGGGGTGTAGAGTTGAGGGTTCACTGTGGAGCTAGGCTACTCCAGTGCCGCATGTCCATTGAGGATTTACCCCAGTAGCTTACCCAAAAGGCTCAGACTTTTCTGTTTCCATCTATCTGGGCCGGTACCCATGTCTCACTGGGACATGGCTCCCGGCGGGCCTGCTGTAACTTGGAGCCAAGGTAAGACCCTGGGTACTTTTCAGCATGCATTTACATAACACTGAACATTAACACATTCTTGCAAAGCAACAGTCTTGATTCTTCTCACCACCTCTAGTGTCACACTCCTGATGGAAACACAATAACACTAGAGCTCACATTAACATAAAACCCTGGCTGCCCACTGGTGTGGGGGTAAGTCTCATTGGAAAAACACCACAGGAACTTTATACTAATCCCTGTGGCAATGTTCTTATCTCCTCTCACAACAGTCAATAGAAGCACAACAATAAAACTAATTTGCCTCGAAAGGAGATTCGAAACCTTTTCGTATTCCCTCCCTTTCTATATATGCCTAGGGGCGGCAGGGTAGCCTAGTGGTTAAGAGCGTTGGACTAGTAACCGAAAGGTTGCAAGTTCAAATCCCAAGCTGACAAGGTACAAATCTGTCATCCTGCCCCTGAACAGGCAGTTAACCCACTGTTCCTAGGCCGTCATTGAAAATAAGAATTTGTCCTTAACTAACTTGCCTAGTTAAATAAAAGGTGTGATATATATATATATAAAAATAAATTTTAAAAAAGCACTTCCCTCCACTACAACACACAAGCAATATCCACTGACTGAACTGATGAAACTTAATTGTCTGATGCAATAACTGACAGAGTTGAAGAGGAATTTTCCAAACCCAAAGGTTAGTCATCAGAGATCAAACAACAAGATAGACTAGTCTCAGGTGTACTTCAGGGAACCCCCAGGAAAGTGGCACCCTCCCAGTCTCTTACCTGTGTGAGCCATAGAGCGTGGTGGTGGGGCTGTTGGAGAGGTTCTGTTTGATGCGCTGGTAGTTCCGCACCTGGGTGGGCACAGGGATGGGGGTAGTCTCTGCCCGGGGGGACACCATGGGGGTCTGTCCGGTGGTCTGCGGCTGCCTGGAGTGGTGAAGGGGGAAGAGCAGGAACATTACCCAGTCTGTCTGCTAGTTCTGCACCATCTGTTCAGGAATGATGGCACCCATAGAAATTAATGTTTAAAAAAATACTTCAGTCCTTCTGAGACAGCATTTGTATAAATAGAACTGACTAGAAGTTTCTAGCTAGGCTATGTCTCAGAGTTATTTTAATTTTATTTTTTACACATATGGCATATTCAACTGAGGCTGGGGGAGTAACTAAACTTCAGTCCTGCAAGAAGGGGGCTGGCCCAACCCAGAGGTGGCAGGGCCATTGCACACATGTGCGCACACGCACACACACACACACACACACACACACACACACACACACACACACGTGTCTGCCCAATCAGTGGGGAGCAGTCAGTGCTAAGAGGAGGAGTTATGGAAGAGACTGTGGTTTGAGAGCTCAGCCAATAGCACATGCTAAGCCCACCTCCTTTCTATCAGACAGAGGGACAGGAGGAAAGAAAGCTGGCCTCATTTACATGCCTTTGTTATTCCATTGGTCCAAAATGTTCCCTGAGCTAAAGTCATACACGGGTCAACCATAGAGGGTTGACTTGGGTTTAGAATGAAAAAGGGAAAAAGAGAAAAAGAGGAAGGGGAGGAGGAATATAAATGTTATAGAACAGGGCAGATTTAACAGTAGCAGCATTATGTAATAAGATGGTTAGCGGGGGAGGGTGTAGACCAGAGAAAGGGAATAGACCGAGGGATACACGTGAGGCACACGACCATCCATCTGTCCTGTACAGCAGCAACACACAGACAAAGACAGAGGGTTTTCTTTGTCTGCTTTCCACTCCGAGAAGCAAAGAAACACATTTTAACACAACACACATTGACAAAGTTTTTGGTAAGACATTTCTAGTTCCAACCAAAAGTAAAAAAGGGCCATAAAGGTTCATCAAAGTGGCATTTACGAAAGTGGCATATCCGTGGTTTATTCTAGAACCTCAGTGCACTGTATTACCCCATGCAGTCATTCAGTTTAACACATTCATTTCTCCCCAGAACAGGTTGTGAAAAGCTGATGTGTTCTAACAAACGAAGCTAATGGGGACACTGGAGCTACACACGATGCTCTCCCTAACAATAGGCAGTTTGTATGTCAGTCATGACCATCTTCTTTGAGAGGAGAGAGGGAATCTGTTTGTCTTTACTGCATCTACCCAGAGGGGAATGGAAACACAGCACTGTCTTTTCCCTCTCCTCTGTGTGCACTCCCTCTGTCTCTCTCTAAATACTCTTTTTCTATTTTCTTTGTCTCTGCTCGTTGCCCTCTCCTCATTCATTTTGGGCAGCTGCTCTTTCTTTCTCCTTATCTCCCTTCCTCCTTTCTTTTCTTCATATTCATCCTTAGTAGTGGCGCTGTCTCTCTGCACTTTCCCTCCCCCCCCTTGCATTCCCTGGCCCAGGGATCGATTAAGGACAGACAGAGCACAGGGGAAAAACAAGTGACTGTGGGAGGTAAGGGGAGCTGAGGTGATGTGAGCCGACTGAGGGGTGGGATCCTCCAGGAATAGAGAATGACTCTATTGGCACTCATACAGACTAGCTCCTCACCTCACAGCAGAAAGACAGGTCACAGAAGGACAGGCTGAGTGTTAACCACATGGCAGCACAACCAGGGAACAAGGGAAAGAGAATGAAGAGAGGGGAGGGAAAGGGACAGGAAGAGAGAGAATTAAAGACGCAGTCCAGGATCTTAAGTACTTACAAATTCGTAACATATTGTAAAAATGTATACTCTACACTTTGGAGGATCTCTTTAAGCGTCAGGGTAGGGTGATAGGGAAAAGAGGGGGAAGAGAAACTATCACCCCAAAGATGAATATAGATAGATGGTGAGAAAGGAGGAAAGCAGCTATATGATTGCGGAGAGAGTGACAGGGGGAAACAAGCAAGGAATAGACCAAATGAGTGTGGATACAAGACAGGGAGAGAGAAACAGAGCATTAGAAAACAGTATTACTGGAGGCTATTTACAAAGAGAGAAACAAGGAGAGGAACAGGGGGAGCGAAAAGAAAAAGAGTGATAGATGAGGGTGGAGAGCCTTCTCATGCTGCAGGATATTTACAAACAGAGAGAGATAGTGTGGGGTCACAGGAGAGGAGGAAGTGACTTTGGGGAGAAGTGGTGTTTCTGTCTCTGCTCTGTGTGTATGAGACAGTCATTTGAGGTGCCGTGACGTTTGCCCACAGCGATTTCCTGTGTGTAAGAGATCTATTCTTATACCACAGACCTGCCTAGTCTGGGTTGTTTAGGATACACAGTAGTCATTTATCTGAGACATCTACACAATATAAGCACAAATCAAATCGATTTTGACATGAATATATTGCTTTCAGACACCAATATCATGTAGTTTATGACTAAGGGGTATAAAATTAACAAAACACAGCTGCTCTGAAGACTGACAGAGATGACACCAGTAGAGTTATACATTGAAATGTCCATGTGGAGTAGACAGAATGCACTTACTCATGCAGAGCCCGTTCACAGCTGACGGACACATGTCACTGCACACACACAAACCTGATATCTGGGGCTGAAATACCAGCATGCAGACTGGCTCATATGTCCATCAGCTCCTCAGTCTATTTCTAATCTTGGTCCTTGTCAACATCCACCACACATATTTATTATGTTTTGTGACAATCATTGTTAGATCTGTCTAACATGCTATAAATCTAATTGCTCAAATACATAAAAAAATGTTTTGCCCATTTCCTGAAATATCCCAGTTTAGGGACACAGGTCAAACAGACTGTTTATTAATCCTTAAGTTACATTTCCATGACGCAACAAGTCAACAGTGAAAACATGATAGATTTCCAATGAGCATGGTGCAACACAGTCAAGCCCAGGGGAGTCAACAGAGAAACTAGGTCAGGTCATCTAGATATTGTGCTCCAAGGATAACCAGAGGAGGTGCAGGGACATGCTGCATGTTCCTTTCTGAAATGGTGGCCGGCCCAAATCAGACAACAAAGAGTTGGACATCTTTAGAACACTTCTTTCTCATACATACATACAGTACCAGTCAAAAGTTTGGACACACCTACTCATTCAAGGGTTGATCTTTATTTTTTACTATTTTCTACTTTGTAGAATAATAGTGAAGACATCAAAACTATGAAATAACACATACGGCATCATGTAGTAACCAAACAAGTGCTCAACGAATCAAAATATATTTGATATTTTTCAAAGTAGACACATTTTGCCTTGATTACACCTTTGCAAACACTTGGCATTCTCTCAACCAGCTTAATGAGGTAGTCACCTGGAATACATTTCAATTAACAGAGATGTCTTGTTAAAAGACATTTGTGGAATTTCTTTCCTTCATAATGCATTAGGGCCAATCAATTGTGTTGTGACAAGGTAGGGGTGGTATACAGAAGACAGCCCTATTTGGTAAAAGACCGAGTCCATATTAATGGCAAGAACAGCTCAAATAAGCAAAGAGAAACGACAGTTCATCATTACTTTAAGACATGAAGGTCAGTCAATACAGACGCAAAAAACATCAAGCGCTCTGATGAAACTGGCTCTTATGAGGACCACCACAGGAAAGGAAGACCCAGAGTTACCTCTTCTGCAGCGGATACGTTCATTAGAGTTACCGGCCTCAGAAACTGCAGTCCAAATAAATGCTTCACAGAGTTCACTAACAGACACATCTCAACATCTGTTCAGAGGACACTGTGCGAAACAGGACTTAAAGGTTGAATTGCTGCAAAGAAACCACTACTAAAGGACACCAATAAGAAGAGACTTGCTTGGCCCAACAAACACGAGCAAAGGACATTAAACTGGTGGAAATCGGTCCGTTGGTCTGATGAGTCCAAATTTGAGATTTTTGGTTCCAACCGCTGTGTCTTTGTGAGATGCAGAGTACTGTAGGTGAACGGATGATTCCCGCATGTGTGGTTCCCACCGTGAAGCATGGAGGAGGTGTGATGGTGCTTTGCTGGTGACACTGTCAGTGATTTATTTACAATTCAAGGCACACTTAACCAGCATGGCTACCACAGCATTCTGCAGCGATACGCCATCCCATCCGGTTTCCGCTTAACGGGACTATCATTTGTTTTTCAACAGGACAATGACCCAACAAACCTCCAGACTGTGTAAGGGCTATTTGACCAAGAAGGAGAGTGATGGAGTGCTGCATCAGATGACCTGGACTCCACAATCACCCGACCTCAACCCAATTGAGATGGTTTGGGATGAGTTGGACCGCCGAGTGAGAGAAAAGCAGCCAACAAGTGCTCAGCATATGTGGGAACTCCTTCAAGACTGTTGGAAAAGCATTCCAGGCGAAGCTGGTTGAGAGAATGCCAAGAGTGTGCAAAGCTGTTATCAAGGCAAAGGGTGGCTACTTTGAAGAATCTCAAATATAAAATGTATTTTGATTAGTTTAATACTTTTGGTTACATGATTCCATATGTGTTACATCATAGTTTTGATGTCTTCACTACAATTCGACAATGTAGAAAATAGTACAAATAAAGAAAAGACCTTGAATGAAAAGGTGTGTCAAAACTTTTGACTGGTACTGTACATAAATACGCACACACACACTAGCTGAATGTATGCTAAGAGCTGAAGTTGATGACGTTACACTCACCCTCCACACCACTCTCCAGACGGCCGATGCCCCACTGCTCCCATTGGCTGGTCATCTGAGGAGGAGGGAAGTGAGCCAAACAGACAAGAGTATAAACCATGGCACATAAGTGAATGAACCTACTACCCATACTGCCACTCAAAATGTGTTTCTATTTGGTCAACTGTGTGTGTCAAGTGTGAGTAGGTGCTCAGTGTGTGTTTTATAGCAGGTGCTTAGTCTAAGAGTGTACGTAGGTGCTCAGTGTACATGTAATGTTGTCAGTAGGCCTAATTAGTGTAATAAGGAGTAGCAAGTGTCCAGTGTGTGTGTGCATGTCTGCATGTGTGTGTTCCTGCAGACTCACAAGACTCTGTGGAGATGTGTGGCACCAGGACAAAGTCGTCCGTGTCGCTTGAGGAGTTCTTGCTGCTGGTGCTTCCCCCAGACTCCTTAGACAGCTGCAGGTAGTTTGGAGGGCCCAGGGGGGGCGATGAAAGACAGTCCTCAGGTAAGGTCTGCATGTCTGGGAGAGACTGAAGAAGGGAAGGGGTATGTGTGTGTTGTAGTGAGCAAAAGGTGTGTTTATGTTGGTGGGGGTAGGTGGTGTGTGTGTGTGTGTGTGTGTGTGTGTTAGGAGGATAGGGCAAGAGAAAGAAATTGAGAGAGAGGGCTTGGGCTGTACAATTCAATTAGTGCCAGACTGGGCTATGTAGACTGCCAGAATAATGCAATCACAGTGGACAGAGAGAAAGAGTACATCCCTGGGAAACTCAGTTTGTCCATTTTCCCACTGAGCTACTATACAAAGTCTAGATTGTTAAGCGCTGAGTACTGAGGTGTGGTGCTATGCCTTGAGGTACGGATAAACCCACTGGGTGTGGAATGCAACTATGAGGTGTATAGGCAATCAGGATGAACTTACGGCAGGGGAGTTGTAGCGAACAGAGGGTGAGCTGCCACATGTGATGTCGGTCACAGCGCTAGGGCAGTTGGGTACTGGAACAGGACATGCTGGAGAAAATAACATACAAATACACGTTTTCACACAAGACCTAAGTGCTCTCAACATCAATACCACCTCACAATACAGCTCTGACACCACAACAGGTATTTCCCCGTTATTGATGAAGGAAGTTCTCATCCATCTACTCACATTTTTTGATGGCAGACGCTGGATCTAAGAAAGGATGACTGAAAAACGCATCTGAAACAACAAGACAGAAGTGTGAATGTTAGAGAAGTAATGTACAATTTATAGATAACAAACATTAAGTATTAAATCATTTATTTTCTAGAAGGGACGTGATGTCAGAACTGACCGAAGTCCATCCTGTCCTTCTGGTTCCTCTGCAGCAGGCCTAGCAACAGGTTGCAAAGGGAAGGAGACGTCTCCCTCGGGATGCTAAGTAATAGAGGAACAGACACACATTCTAGGTAAAAACATGATTTTCAGCCCAAAAGGCCTCGATCAGATAGTTAAATCATTCCTAAATCCTATCATCTATTGACCTACATGGGTAGCAGCGACTTGTTCTTCTCATAGAACATCCTCAGGTCCTGAGGACTGTTGGCCTAAAGACACAGACAGAGAGAGAACAGAGTGACATGGGATTCTGGACTTCCTGATGGGAAGCAACTGGATTCTGGACTTTCTGATGGGCTGCCCCCAGGTGGTAAGGGTAAGTAACAACACAGCAGTCACTCTGATCCTCAACATGGGGGCCCCTCAGGGGTGCGTGCTCAGTCTCCTCCTGTACACCCTGTTCACTCACGACTACAGGGCCAGGCACGACTCTAACACCAGTCGTAGACGTGATCACCAACAACGATGAGACAGCCTATGGGGAGAAGGTCAGAGACCTGACCGTGTGGTGCAAGGACAACAACCTCTCCCTCAAAGTGACCAAGACAAAGGAGATGATTGTGGACTACAGGAAAAGGAGGACCGAGCACACCCCCATTAACTTCAATGGGGCTGTAGCGGAGCGGGTCGAGAGTTTCAAGTCCACATCACCAACAAATTAACATGGTCCAAGCACACCAAGTCAGTCGTGAAGAGAGCACGACAAAACCCATTCCCCCTCAGCAGACTGAAAAGATTTGGCATGGGTCATTCGATCCTCAAAAGGTTTTACAGCTGCACCATCGAGAGCATCCTGAAGGGTTGCATCATTGCCTGGTATGGCAACTGCTCGGCCTCAAGACACTACAGAGGGTAGTGCATACGGCCCAGTACATCACCAGGGCCAAGCTTCCTGCTATCCACGATCTCTATACCAGGCGGTGTCAGAGGAAGGCCCTAAAAATTGTCAAAGACTCCAGCAACCCTAGTCATACTGTTCTCTCCGCTACTGCACGGCAAGCGGTACCGAAGCGCCAAGTCTAGGTCCAAGAAGATTCTAAACAGCTTCTACCCCCAAGCCATAAGACTCCTGAAAAGCTAATCAAATGGCTACCCAGACTATTTGCATTGCCCCCATCCCTTCTACACTGCTGCTACTCTTATTATCTATGCATAGTCACTTTAATAACTCTACCTACATGTACATATTACCTCAATTACCTTTGCACCGGTGCCCCCGCACATTGACTCTGTAGTGGTACCCCCTGTATATAGCACCGCTATTGTTATTTACTGCTGCTCTTTAATTATTTGTTATTCTTATCTCTTACTTTAATTTTTTTTTTTTTTTGGGGGGGGTGTATTTTCTTAAAACTGCATTGTTGGTTAAGGGCTTGCAAGTAAGGATTTCTCTGGAAAGAAATACCTGTTGTATTCCGCACATGTGACAAATACAATTTTATTTGATATTTCACACAGTTTAATGCTGCTCTCTCGCTCTCCATCCTACCTGGAAAGGGGGCTTCCCTACGAGACACTGGTAGACGACAGTTCCAATGCTCCACAGGTCTGCCTTGGCGTCATAGTTCTGAGACATGATCACTTCTGGGGCCTGGTTAGAGGACAGAGGTTAGAGGTCACGCTCTGAAAGGACCGTTCCAGCTGCAGGTTGCCGGAGAACAAGAGATTGCAGACATGACACCCTTACACACACAAACACTAAACACACACGCACACCTGCACCCACCCACCATGTACATGGGGGAGCCACACAGCGTGGCGGCCATCATGTTGCTCTGGAGGTATCGTGCGAAGCCAAAGTCAGCTGAAAGAGAGAAGGCCATCAGTCTGTGTTATTAATAGCTACTATTGTCGGAGTGTCACGACTCCCATTACCAGGCCTCTCAGACACTAGGAAATTGGGAACGCAACACACAACATGAGTCACCACACCTTGAGGGAATAGCACTGTGCAAACTAAATATAGCTGTAGGGTTCAAAACAACTAATCATGACCTTAGCTAGCTGTCATTGTGGTGCATCGTGATATATGACATTTGATATGACACTTGTGAGACAATAAGACAAATCATATGATGGCTAACAGTTCATGGATAGGCCATCTCTATATATACACACAGTATTTATATCATAGAAACATTATGAAGAATTAAAGGGATAGTTGTCTTTTTGAAGTTTTAGCTTAGTTTTAACTGAGTGTGTGTTGTGTTTGAGGGGCTGGGTTGGTCAGTCACCTATTTTGATGCGGATGCCGTTGATGCTGGATCTCTTGCGGCTGGTGTATGACAGCAGGATGTTCTGTGGTTTCAGGTCTCGGTGGATGATGCCTTTACTGTTGAGGATCCTCATTGCTGCTGATATCTGCTGGAGGAACACCCTCAGAGTGTCTTCTCTCAGTGTCCCCTTGGCTAGGGAGAGCAGAGAAAAACCACTTACCCACAATCCTTCATTACACAGTAGAAATGTATTGGCACATAATGTATGATGACCAGGGATGTAGTGGTAAAAGACTACTACACCCACACTGGCTATCAGCATATTTTATTCATACAAAACTACAATACCCATAATGCACAGAAACTCTATAAAGGACATTATCCACCCAATATGCACTAGTCTTGAGGCCATAGAGACAACTTTTTACAACTATTTCACAGACTAATGTTTCACTCACACCAATCATTACATTTTCAGATTGAGATTTTAGTCATTTAGCAGACATTCTTATCCTGAGCAACATTAGTGAGTACATCCATTTTCATACATTCCCCCTGTGGGAAACGAAACCCACAACTCTGGTATTGCAAGCACCATGCTCAACCAACTGAGCCACATGGGACCCATACCAAACATTTGCCAGCAGTTATACACACTCAATATCTCCATCTCCCTAATGTATTGCATTACAGATTGCCTCAGCTTACAGTTAAGTGATTTAGATGCACCTCTATCAATGAGAGAAATGCATTAAAACTTCTACATCAGGATGCATTGGGAGAGCTCCGTCACCACAACTGCACACAGAATCCAAGGGAAAGCAACCCGTACAAATGGCTTATTCTGCAAGTAGTCTACATCTTCTATGCAAGCACAACCGATTAGAGTAGTAATTGTTTGAACATTAGCAGCCTAAGTAATTAAAGTATTAACAATGAAGATTACTGTAGTTAGCATAAGAGGTCAGGCAGTGGAGTGTGTCTGGTCCTGCATGTACTGGTTGCAGTGAAACAATAACATTAGCTAATCCAGTGAGCTGCTAGTTTAGAGGATTCCTGGGTCTCTAAAGAGTAAACCAAACCATTATGATCACAATGGATCTTGTGTCAATCTAACCATGCTTACACACATTAAATCAGGGATTTAACAACACTCTCTAAAGTACAACTGTGACAACTTCTTCTAAACGCAGCAAAGTTGTGTAATTAAATCAAATAACATGGTTGTGTGACAATATTATACAATGAGGGTTTATATATATATATATATATATATATATAAACCCAGAGAGAGAGAGAGAGAGAAATAGAGAGAGAAATAGAGAGAGAAATAGAGACCGCAACAGAAAGGGGGAGAGTGTGACTGCGTGCTAGAAGAGAGAGGTACAGACACTGTACCGTGCCTTGAGGTGATGTTGATTTTATTGGCCCTCACGATATACCATGCAGACCTCCACAAGCAGCATCTTATTAAGACGTTCAGTGCTTGGTGCTTTCTTGGGAAGCATTATGAGAGAGGAGTGACCTTTGAGACTCAGCTATGCTGACCTTGGTGCTAAAGAAGGAACCCATTGTGTCATATCACTGTGTTGGCTCCTACACACAACATTCCCTCGCATTGGGAACACACAACATTCCCTCGCATTGGGAACACACAACATTCCCTCGCATTGGGAACACACAACATTCCCTCGCATTGGGAACACACAACATTCCCTCGCATTGGGAACACACAACATTCCCTCGCATTGGGAACACACAACAGTCAGACAGACGGCAGATAGAGACACAAAAGTACCCACACTCCTCTCCACCGCTAGTTATTCTGTTTTGATGAATAATACTCAGTGTCTGTTGAGATTAGTGTGATGCTTACCTTGCAGATAGTCAGCCAGATCGCCACCGTTGCAGTACTGTGGGGAGGAACAATACAAACAAAACCATTCTATTAGCAGGCTGTCTAAGAACAACACAGATTAGCAGTATCAAGCTGTGTGTGTGTATGTGTATTTGTGTTTGTGTGCGACCACAAAGCCCATTCATCAATTAAAATCTGATGAATGGCTGTGCTGTTATCAGTACTGACAATCTCTGTTAATCCTGGCATTAGTCAACACAGAGAGCAGGAAGGACAGAGTGTGAGGGAGAGTAGTCCAAGAAAAAGAATGAGAGAGTTAGAGAAAATGTGCAAGGGAGCAGGGAAGAGAAAAGTAGAGAAACAGAGGGGAGCTAAGGTTAGGCTAATTTATGCTAGCATCTACCCCGTCTGTCCGCCATTTTCCAGTTTAGTTAGTTGAACCGTAACAGTAAAAGCTTTGGTTTCATGCATGTTAACATTAGTTTGTTTTATTCACTGCTTTAGCACACTCCACCAACCCTGATGTCCTAGCCATGTCTGAAACCTGGCTTAAGAAAGCCACCAAAAGTTCAGACATTTCCATCCCCAACTACAACATTTTCCACCAAGATAGAACTGCCAAAGGGGGTGGAGTTGCAATCTACTGCAGAGATAGCCTGCAGAGTATCCTGGAAGGCTATTGACCTCACTCCGTCAGTAGAGGATGACTGGTCATTCTTTAAAAGTGCTTTCCTCACCATCTTAAACAAGCATGCCCTATTCAAAGAATGTAGAACTAAGAACAACTATAGCCCTTGGTTCACTCCAGAACTGACTGCCCTTGAACAGTACAAAAACATCCTGTGGCGTACTGCATTAGCATCGAACAGCCCCCGCGATTTGCAACTTTTTAGGGAAGTTAGGAACCAATATACACAAACAGAAATAGCACAAACTACAAAATGTTCTGGGACACTGTAAAGTCCATGGAGAATAAGAGCCCCTCCTCCCAGCTGCTCTGAGGCTAGGAAACAGTCACCACCGATAAATCTACGATAATTGATCATTTCAATAAGTATTTTTCTACGGCTGGCCATGCTTCCCACCTGACTATACCCATAGCCCTGTCAACAGCTCTGCACCCCCCACTGCAACGTGCCCAAGCCTCCCCCATTTCTCCTTTACCCAAATCCAGATAGCTGATGTTCTTCTGAAAGAGCTTCAAAATCTGGGACCCTACAAATCAGCCAGGCTAGACAATCTGGACCCTCTCTTTTTAAAATTATTCACCGCAATTGTTGCAACCCTTATTACTAGCCTGTTATAACCTCTTCCGTATCGTCCGAGATCCTTAAAGACTGGAAAGTTGCCGCGGTCATCCCCCTCTTCAAATGGGGAGACACTCTAGACCCAAACTGTTACAGACCTATATCCATCCTGCCCTTACTTTCTAAAGTCTTTGAAAGCCAAGTTAACAAACAGATCACCGACCATTTCGAATCCCACCGTACCTTCTCCGCTATTCATTCTGGTTTCCGAGCTGATCATAGGTGCACCTCAGCCATGCGCAAGGTCCTAAACGATATCATAACCGCCATCGATAAAAAGACAGTACTGTGCAGCCGTATTCATCGACCTGACCAAGGCTTTTGACTCTGTCAATCACCACATTCTTATTGGCAGACTCAACAGCCTGGGTTTCTCAAATGACTGCCTCGCCTGGTTCACCAACTACTTCTCAGATAGAGTTCAGTGTGTCAAATCGGAGGGCCTGTTGTCCGTACCTCTGGAAGTCTATGGAGGTGCCACACGGTTCAATTCTCAGGCCGACTCTTTTCTCTGTATATATCAATGATGTCGCTCTTGCTGCTGGTGATTCTCTGATCCACCTCTACGCAGACGACACCATTCTGTATACTTCTGGCCCTTCTTTGGACACTGTGTTAACAAACCTCAAGACGAGCTTCAATGCCATACAACTCTCCTTCCATGGCCTCCAACTGCTCTTAAATGCAAGCTCTTCAACCGATCGCTGCCCGCACCCTCATCAGTACTCTGGATGGTTCTGACTTAGAATATGTGTACTAGAGATCGACCGATTATGATTTTTCAACGCCGATACCGATACGGATTATTGGAGGACCAAAAAAAGCAGATTTTTTTAATTGATTTGTAATAATGACAATTACAACAATACTGAATGAACACTTATTTAACTTAATATAATACATCAATAAAATCAATTTAGCCTCAAATAAATAATGAAACATGTTCAATTTGGTTTAAATAATGCAAAAACAAAGTGTTGGAAAAGAAAGTAAATGTAAGAAAGCTAACGTTTAAGTTCCTTGCTCAGAACATATGAAAGCTGGTGGTTCCTTTTAACATGAGTCGTCAATATTCCCAGGTAAGAAGTTTTAGGTTGTAGTTATAAATCGGAATTATAGGACTATTTTTCTTTATACCATTTGTATTTCATATACCTTTGACTATTGGATGTTCTTAAAGGCACTTTAGTATTGCCAGTGTAACAGTATAGCTTCCATCCCTCTCCTCGCCCCTACCTGGGCTCGAACCAGGAATACATCGACAACAGCCACCCTCGAAGCAACGTTAACCATGCAGAGCAAGGGGAAAAACTACTCCAAGTCTCAGAGCGAGTGACGTTTGAAACACTATTAGCGCGCACGCCGCTAACTAGCTAGTCGTTTCACATCGGTTACACCAGCCTAATCTCGGGAGTTGATGGGCTTGAAGTCATAAACAGCGCAATACTTGAAGCACAGCAAAGAGCTGCTGGCAAAAGGCACGAAAGTGCTGTTTGATAGAATAATAAATCATATTTTTTATAAATCGGCCAAATCGGTGTTCAAAAATACCCATTTCCGATTGTTATGAAAACTTGGAATAGGCCCTAATTAAATCGGCCATTCCGATTAATCGGTCGACCTCTAATTTGGACATCTACATATACCTAGGTTTTGGTTAGACTGTAAACTCTTCTTCCAGACTCACATTAAGCATCTCGAATCCAAAATTAAATCTAGAATCGGCTTCCAATTTCGTAACAAAGCATCCTTTACTCATGCTGCTAACATATCCTCGTAAAATGGACTATCCTACCGACCCTTAACTTCGGTGATGTAATTTACAAAATAGCCTCCAACACTCTACTCAGCAAATTGGATGTAGTCTACCACAGTGAGAACACCAATGAAATCCTGTTGGTTACCGAAGCTTCCTCTGACCAAAGCATTGGTTTGATCTGGCCTTAAAGAGCTTCTGCCTTATCACAGTGACTGGTAGGATCTGACTCCAGTTCAGTTTATTACCACACCATGTTGTTTACCCTTTGAACAGGAAAATCAATTACAGCTCAGATCCTTATTGACATGAGACACAGGAAGATGGATGCTCTGTGTGTATGTCCATCCTTTTACTGCAAGCAGCAGAGGCATTGAGCAGGGTTTCAATAACACATTCTTAGGGGTACACCATAACCACAGAATTGTAGGGTAACAATATATTTCACTATTATGGGGGTGTCCACATTGATTGCTGTAAAGTTTGGGATGCCTTGAATGGTTGAAGGGCCCATAATTCTATTCTAGTGAATCTATCCGATTAAGTTGTGTGAGGACAATCATTTATGACGTACACTGCACACAAATGTTTGTTCAAATAAAAAGACTCAGTATGAAGCAAAGCAGAGTCAATGTTGCAGCTAAAAGGGCATTGTTTCCCTTAAAACAGTATTATTTTTAATGTGTTTCAACCGCTGCCAAAAGACTGGAGTGTGAGCCCTGCGCGCTGATTGCTTAATAAGTGACTGCTTAATAAGTCATCTGCTCCCTTCTCTAACCATTGCGTAAGACAAGCCTTTCTTACTAAGCAAAACAGGCAGTCTGGCAAACACCAGCCAGATTAGTATTCATGCTAGCCTAGTATTGATTAAGCAGCCTTTTATCTATACGATCAAGGTTGAATGGTGCTCAGAGGCTACAAAGCCAGATTTGTCTGTTTCTTCTCTTGTGCCAGGAGACCCTGCCTCCTTAATGTCAGCGTGGCTCTCAGAATAACAGCCCTGTGTACCACAACCATCTAGAACACCCCAGGCAGGCCACGGTAACAGGTACCAGGGTCCCAAGACACCTTGCACAGCCAGTTACCTTAACAACAGCTTGAATATGAGAAGGGCAGAATAAGTATTTCAGGGCTAAATATAAGGCAAACAAACACAGTTTGTTCTTGGTTAACAGTATTCCTCGAAAGCGGGGTGTGAGTGTACAGGTATGTTTTTTGAGGGCTACTTAAGGTGGCAGACAGTTTGTTTTTTTCCTTCAGGCGGTTTGTGGAATTTTGTGGCCTTGAGCAATGAGAGGGAGGGGGGAGAGAGAGAAAGAAGGGGAAGGAGAGAGGAGAGGCAGAGCGAGGACAGAAGCACACTGGGTTTGCAGCCTCTCATAGGACTGAGGAAATGACGATGGGCACATGGAGAGAGTGTGAGCAGAGAGGTATCAACACAAAGATAGAGACCCTGGCAGCTTATAGGCAGCTCAGCAGAAGAGGTTGCATTCTGACAGTGTGACACCACCTACCTCCATGACCAGGAACACAGAGTTGGGAGTTTCCTGAATGAGAGGAGAGAAACAACATGGGTTAGAGTGATCTCTCTCACAACACCTGTCACATCCACTACTGTAGAGGACCAGCTTCGTCAAACAGACTGACATGTATGTACAGATACAGACAGATATAGTCTACATACTGTACAGATGGATCATGTGTACAGTACAGAGAATAGGATTCCCTCCAATCTACAGACACATTGACGCCCTCATCCTTCATCTCACACTGTGCGACTGACATGGGTTTAAGATCAAATTGGCACACCTCAAAGAAAAGGTGCCATCCTTAGTGAACCCCTCACCTCAAAGCTGTGTCGTGCTACCGTCTACATTCTTGAAGGGAAATGGAGTTCATTACACAGCAGGGTCAAGCTGAGATTGTTGGTGTGTGTGTGTGTGTGGCTATTGGGTTCAAGGGAACTGGGTAATGTAACAGATATAGGGGACACCTTGCCAACATGGTGATGGAGGAGCTAAGAAGACGCTGGACAGGAGCCAAGTAACACAAAATCAGGCCTCCAGGTTAAGCAAGCAAGCTCACATGTATTTGGAGGAGTGTGTGTGTGTGTGTGGTGTCAGGTTGAGGGTACTGCATCATGTGGCAGATCGAGCAGCTTGCCATGTGCATGAAGTTAACAACAACCATAAAAAAAACAACTGTCGTCACACATTTTCCAATCCCTTCAGCGCCATTCTAAGTAGGCTATCTATGATTAGATCCAGAAGTGTTTCTTGTGACAAGACCATGCAAACCCCTTTCCATGATTGATTCTCGGTGAAGGAAATAGCCTGTCACATGAAAGGCTTCTTTAATCTCTAACCAGTGTATGAGTTCAAAACAATTTAACGTCATTATTTTCTGTGTGCCATACTAACAAATCAAAGGGTCTCAGAAAATCAATTCCTTGACTACCAACAGCCATACTAGTCAGTTATTGGACTGCATTACTCTGGTTCTAATTATCTCTCAGCCAAGGTCTCCAATTGGAGAGCAAAAACCACTGCCTTTGCTCTGAAAACAAGCCATCCATTAATTCCACTTCAGCTTTTTCCTGTCAGCTGACCTGTCAGCCTGCACCAGGCTTATTGGCTGGGCCCCTTCCTCACTGACCAATCCCATTGGCTCATGGCTGTGGATACTAGGAAACTGGATTTCAAGGATGTTGCTGTTGGGTTGTAGAAATGGGGGAGGGGAGACCCCACCACCACTATCTGCTCTGATCGGTCGGGTGTGTGTGTGTGTGTGTGTGTGTGTGTGTGTGTGTGTGTGTGTGTGTGGTGGCTGGTATTGGCCTGGGGACTAGCCGTTTTCAGCCCCTGCACTATACTGGTTGATGGGGGGGGATGGGGACTGGGAGAGGAAGAATAGGAGGAAAGGAAAGAAGGGAGTTGGCCAGGCTGTACACTGTCCTGGAGGAGGAGGGTAACATATGTGAGAGGTACAAATATAGGACAGCCTCACCCCCTTTAATCTCCAGCCCTCAGTAGGTTGAAAATGAACCGTCTATGCCACCATAAAATCTATCCTACAATAGAGTCCAAAACCTCTTCCATGGTGCAAATCTAGACTAAGTGACACTCTGTATTTTCTAAGGCAGTGGATGGTTACAGCTGTTGCTATTATCAACATTTTTACCACAAGAGAGGAGACACCCAATGAGTCAGAATGTAATGTTACTCAAAACACTATCTGTTAAAGAATTGGACTTTGGACACATACAAAACCTGCCAACAGGGTTATTCTACATAACCCTCCTTCCTCAAAAGGAATACGCCAAAACAAAAACAGCAGCACAAACAATTCTGCTTCCTGCTATCTAACATCAGCAGCCCCACACGCACAGGCAGTCATATTCCACTTATAAAAGCATTTCACAATCCTTCTATTCCCATCCACTTGCTAGATGGAAAACCAGAGTCACCAGGTGATCCAGCCAGAGTTATGCCACAAACAAGCTTTGATCGATGCTCTTCTAGGAAACTGGAAGGAAGTGTACTACATCAGCTCGAAGAAATGTTGCTGTCTTGAGGGAAACTCAAAACATCCCCCAAGCATTTTCCACCTCAGACATTTTTAGAATGCCAGCCACTCTAGAGCCGGGCCAAAACAACAACGTATTCTCAGTGTGCCAATCGAGTCAATCGTGCAGGAGCTTGTTGCGTCACACGATTGACTCCATGAGTGCTGGGCTACATAAGAATTAAGGGAGGGGGGGGGGGGTAACAGAGGGAGAAGAGATGGGAGGGGGCCAGCTTGGCTCAGTTTAAAATTGCTGAAGACTGTAGAGAATAGGGTTCCATATGTGGACTGGAAATCCACCCGGCACGCATCTGTTACGCAAAGAGCATTCTGAGAACCAAGCCTAGCCTAGTCTAATATTACTGCACGCTAGATACATATGTGTCACACCCTATGACAGACACTGTGGTGATATGACGCATGCTATGATGATTATAACTTGAAACTGGGTGAACCCTTAGGGCAGCAGGGGACATACTGCTTTGTTAGTGGTGGCACGGGACCCGTTGGTGTTTTCATCACACATGTGCACAACAGACACACACACACAGGTGATCTAGTCACAGTGGAAGGGCACAGACTGTCCCTGTGGGAGAACCTAATGTCCTGCAAAGGCATCACATCGGATACAACCTGGCAATGTCTCTCCATGAAATCACCGTTTTAGGTCACGAGTATCCAGAAATTAGGCCAACTAACAAGAGGTATCCTGCTCCTCTTCCCTCTCCTTAGGCCAAAACAAGGCAGAGGAGTATAGAAAAGACAGTACTGTACAATAAAGAATGTCAGGAAAATATTGACTAAAGAAATTAGATGCCTCTAGCACAACACAACCACAATGGGATGGATCCAGAAATAATGACAGTGGGAATAAATATGACTGAATGATGAAAATACTGGAATGAAGTAGGCTAATGCATCTGAAGGCATGTATCAAATGGTTGCTTACTGAAACTCCCAAAGTCATCCTTGAAATATATTTTAAGCAATAGCCTACCTGCGTGTGGTCAACTAGATGATAATTTCAGCACCATTTTGATTGGGACAGCGCCATCGCTCTGATTTGAGACAAGTGTGGGGGCTCATCTTGATAGATGAATCTATGTCAGACATCTATGTCAGACTGAACCTTCGTTTGGATATTGGTTAGGCTACAATTAGGCTAGGGAAATGTCATCTAAGTTGAGGTGAATGCTGCTCATCATCATCTTGTCTAGTTGGCTCATTTATTACAACATTTTGCCATCTTATCTAGTTTGCGAGTGAAGAGAAAACTAATCCACTTGTTAGTCGCTTAGTATCCTAGGCCTACTCCCAACCAAAAATCTGCGACTTCACTGGCTTGTCTGATAATCAATCAATGTGATTTAGTGTCATTGAATCTTCATTACTATAGGCTATTTGGTTAATTGGTTTGTGGATGGGAAAATAAGGGGAGGTGGTGTTACGTTCCCCAGATTATGTGTTGTAGTTTGTGTATTTGCATGTGTTTATTTCAGGAAAATGGCTTCCTGAAATCCCTCTGAAATCCCTTGGTCGACTCCAGGGCTAAATTGGAGAGCTGACCCCGCCCCCTCGTCAAGACACAGCTGTCTCCAATTACCCATTCCTTCAGAAGCTATATAAAAGCCAGTGTTCTGTTCAGGAGATTTTTTTTTGTAGAGGATTTTGCTGGAGGTAGATTTGCTAGAGAGATTTGCTGGGAGGTCATTGTAGAGATTTTGCTAGAGGTTGATTTTGCTGGGAGTTCATTGCTGAGAGTTGGTATGTTTTGTGAGTTTGTTGCTCAGATAGAACTTATTTGATGTCTCTTAGTTTGTTTGTGAAATTGTTTAATATTCTGTTTCATTTGTTCCCAGGGGGGAAGGCACCTAGGGAGTGCTTAGGCAAGAGGCCCGCGGGCATACATATACCCGTAGCATATTCGCTGTCTAGGCACACTAGGTAAGACCTGGGCGGACCACCCCTTGTATTTTGGTTAGGGCACCAGGTGATGCTAAATTAGGTAAGTAGTGGGTAGGCAGGTAAGATAGGAGAGGGGGGGGGGCTTTGAGATTTACTTTCTTTGCTTCCGTCCAGCCCCCTTTCCCCATATTACCGTGTAAAGGAATAAAGTCCTTGTAAACGGTACCACATTCTGCTTGTTGTCATTTTTACTCGCACCTACAGTCCATACCTTTTTTGCTTCACAGAGAGTTTAGTTGTAGCAGGGTGTTGCGTTCCCTCTTCATAGAGGCTTGCGTAACAGGTGGTCAGCTCATCTATTTGTTTACGCATCGATCACTGATCAGAAACATTTAGCATGCAATGATATTGCCTAAATCAAGAGTAGGCCTATTATTTTGCTCAATCGCGTATAGCCAACTCCAAAAGCCTGCATAGGTTCTGAAATATGAACAACAGACTTGCATGCTTTTGAAAATAGGATTGATATTTCTTTTAGCAGTATGATGAAGACCCTATACCTGCTCCCTAACAAAGTGTAGTGAGGGTAGGAAAGAGATGAAATGTGGATAAAAATAGCATGGGCTTGCATTAAAAAAAATAAAATGACAGTGGTTCCACATGTTCCCATGATCTAAGCTGTGTGGGAAGAATATTTATTTATATTACATTATATTTTTCTTAATATAAAATATATGACTGTGATCAGGGAAGTGGGTCTTTTCAGTTTAACTGAACAAAATACCAACTACTGATTTCATTTGGATGGCTCAGCCATGGCTGCACAGACCACTAACATTGGCCTAATTAAATTCAAAATAGCTATTCCTTAGAAAATAGATTTGATAAGGACCTGCCTAAACAAAATAATAAAGGATTTTCATTGGATTTCTGAAAATAGATGCCCACCAAGATCTCCACACTACTACTACCATTCATCCCTGGCATGCGCATGGGAGGTATAAAGGCTATGCAGGCAAGACTGTGGTAAAAAGGGGCTTGTTTGTAAGGTGGTCTTAAACATTGCCCACTTTGTTTTACACACTAAATACCATTAATCTTATGTAAAAGCAGTATGTGTGTGGGAGATTTGAGTGTGCTGGGAGGGAGTTGCTAACTGCTACAGTATGGAGAATGTTCTAAGCCATTTAACGGGCTGTAAAGAAAAGCCAGATGATGGAATAGAGAGGGGCAGACAGTTTTCTAGGAAGACCGACAGGATTCCTGAAATCTCCAATGTGCGCCAAGGATAAGTTCTACTGCCCAGAGTCCACCCCTTATTTTATCAAGTCAGCCCCTCCCCGTTTACCCCACTTTACCTCCCCTTCTTTCCACACACACACACACACACACACACACTCTCTCGATGATACTGGAATACAGTGTTCTACCAGAGTTCAGAAGAGGTTTTGAAAGCTTTTACCACGGGACTACCTCACAGACGCATGACTTTTCAACTTCATAATCAAACCCGCCACCTACCCTGCCTCTCTTCTTTCTAGGGATGCACATGTTGGTCAATTTAACTGCTCACTAACTGACCCTCATTAACCAGTAAAAATAAATAATAATCCAAACAGTAAAATGACGTGACCGACAGAAAATACTATCAGAGATCTGTATATAATGAAGAGATAATGTTTCCGCCCTAACAATGGTAATCGTCCCAAGGCAAGAAGGCAGACGACAAGCTTAGGCCCAAAATAACCCCATAGAAACCCATTGGACTTATTTTGAAGAGATTTTGGTGAGAGTGAAACCTCTCGCGTCACCTCTTCCTCTAAAACTATGCATGCATACAAGGACCAGACATTTTTCATTGAGAGCTTAATAGAACATATATATCAAGCCTATCTTCTTCCAGTCAAAAGACTGTAGCTTAGTATTCAACATGCAACTCCTGTAATGAAGCAGCTAATAAAATGTCATTTTCAAACATTTACCAAAATGCATTATGGGGAAGACACAGTTGTAAACAGCACACCTAATGCGAGCAGTTCCATATGTGACAGAGATGAACATCTAATAGCAACTACTATGATGGGTTGCTAATATGACTAAGATTGTGCTTCTTGACAACGAAAGAAAGTTGATATGAAAACCAATACAAGAGGAGAGAAATGCTGATTAATGGCATGAGGAAGTCTTTAGAAAATAATTGCCACCACGTTTCTGTGGATGGATTTTCGCAAAGCTACTTTGAAGCAAGGTAAGATATGCCACATTATTTGAAGTAAAGTAAACAATTACACTGCCTCAAGCGGACATTGCAAAGTGGTGGGTCACGTCTGATAGTCAACGGTCGACAGGCATCCATCCGAATGGGAGGCACGGTTTACCAGTTGAGATTAAGAAATAAAAATAGATCCTTTTTAATCTTGGCACCAAAGTTAACACGCGATTGCATTTAGCGTTTGTTATTTGTTGCACAATGACTGGGCTGACAAAAGCAGGTTTCACTCCAGTAGCCTGCAGTCTTTTTGAGGAGCTACTCTCTTGCTGACTGACAGGTTGTAGGCTATTCCGCTCCTCAAACTAGGCTCTGTATGCTGTGCGCGTGTGATAAATAAAATGTATGATGACTAACAAAAAAAATGCTAATTAACCTGTAGACCTACTTCTTTCTATTTTTGTTGTGCCTCTTATTGGTCAACCTCTCCAGTTTCATGTCTGGTGAATCAGTGTGGGCTGTGTACCAGGCTAGTGTCAAAGATGCCAATTCAAGATAGTCTCGAATCCATTTCAATGCCTTATGGGTCTACCACTTACACACACTCTCTGCAGTGAACCTTTCATGAAATAGCAGGTATGTACCGAGCCATGCTGTACAGTCTGGGCAGTGTCAGCCTGGAGAGAGACTCTGTGATTACTGTTCCCTGCATCACACTGCTGCCTCCCTCCCGCTTAATGCTAATAGCTCCATAAGGAAGAGCAGGGACAGACGTAGCTTAGCTAGTGTTGCATAGGCCTGTTATTATGACAGAAGCCTAATGAGCAGAACACCTCAGGATCAGAATAAGCTCTGAAACCTTCCCGTCACCCAGCCCTACTCCTATACTGGCTTTATAAACATGACTCCTTTCTGAAAACACTCTAATTAATGAGTTATATTGAGTCATTTATCAGACGTTGGTTTCAGACTTCCAATACGTGCAGAAGGAGATAAAAACAGTCGGAAATCTCACACACAAAGGGGTTCACAAAGAATGTGTGTGAAACTAGTCAGTGCATGGTTAGAGACCACATTCACACTAATGTGTCACGGAGGTATTAGCACACAGTGGTGTAGGCCAGAAGACCAGGAATAGCAACAGTGTGATTGTGTGAGAGCACGCGTGTGTGTGTGTGTGTGTGTGTACTAATGACTGTTGTGTGTGTGTGACTGTGTGTGTGTGTGTGTGTGTGTGTGTGTGTACGTGATAGAGTAGTTGTGTGTGTGCTAGTGATTTCTCTGTGTGTGTGTGTGTGTGAGAGAGAGAGTGAGGAGGTCTTTGCATAGCCCTCATAGGGTATACTGTATACTACAAAAATGATGGTCTATAGGCTATATGTTTTGCCAACATTTAGATCTAAAGGAGCCCTTACCGTGAAGCGGGCCTTTCAAGCAGCCTTCTCTAAAACGAGGCACCACCTCACACTCTTACAAACACACAGTGACAGTCCTCCTACCCTCAACTAATGACTGTCGACTGTAAACAGACCACACTTGCTTAATTGGCCTTTCAGGGGTGTGGCATCGATAACCACTAGCGGCCCTCCACCTCAACTAAGACTGAAGAGTAGGAGTAAGGACAGGCTAATATCTAGGCCTATATCTGAATCCAGATGCCAGGTCTAGTTTTTGTTATTTTACCATTTGGACAAAAACATTTTTTTATTTTTTTATTCAGCAATACCAGGAATTCAGCCTGGTGCAATATATAAATTGCAGAAATCCCAATTATTCCCGCAAATAAAAAATACCTGTTCCAAAGTATTCCCACAAATAAATATGTGATCGTGTCTCAATTCAAATAAGGTATGAAATTGTTATTTTCAAATACAATCTCTTTTTGGGCTTAGTTGTGGTCAATTTGCAGTGTCAAATTAATATAATTATGTTCCGCCCCCCCACACAAAAAAAAATCAGCCTGTGGCTGAATCTAGTTGCCTACCCCCGTGCTAGGCATTGCTAAATGTTAAAGCTACAATATTTAACGTTTTGGGCAACCATACCAAATTCACATATAAATGTGAGTTATAGATCTGTCACTCAATAAAAGCAAGTCTAGGAAGCTGTATAAATCGGTTCTGTGTGTTCTATTTCTATGTGTCCTATTGTTGAGTTACATTTAGCGTCTTTTACTATTGGTTTTGAACACCAGCTTCAAACAGTTGAAAATACATTATTTTTGGTTATTGAATTATTATTTTTTACTGCGTTTGGATGAAATGGTGGAGCGATTTATGCATATTGCACCTTTAACCGGGGCTCCATAAACATCCACAGGAATGAGGGCAAAGATGCATGAGCACCTGCTATCTTCTATTGGAAAGATAGGGTGGCAGCTGTCTTAGGTATTTGTCTCACAACAGCGACCTTGCCGACAATGGCAACTATTTTCCTAGTCAGTCAGGGGGAGGGGGAGGGTGCCCCAATGCCCCCGCCAGGACAATGCTGTAACTCTGTCTGGTGGTTGTTGCACAAGCCCTATCATTTACAGCTCTCTGGGTAAACTGAGTGACCCGGTGCATGTAGTGCAAGCCAGAACAGCTGAAGAGGCTGGGCAGAGGCCCACACAGAGAGAGAGACAGGAGGGAGAGAGAATTAGGAGAGGGAGAAAAAAAAGGGAAGAAGGGAAAGAGGGAAGAATGACAGGGAGAGAGAAACCCAGCAGTCACAAAGCCAGGAGCCAGTGTTCTCCCACACTTCTCCATTACAGTCAGGCTGCACATTCAGATGGTCAGAGAGTGGAATAAACATCATAACACCAGACAGACATACAGAAAGGCCAAGATTGTAACTGGTGACTGGAGAGGGGGAACCATGACTAGGGGAACAAAACAAAGGAGAGAAATGAGAGAGTGCAATAGAAAGAGAGACAGAGTGAAAAGAAACCCTAGAAAGAGAGAGGGTGCTTGGAGGCCTATCACCCATCAATAACACTGCAAAACTATCTTTGTCTCCCTCTAAAACACCAAAGTTGCAGTCTCTCCTCTCTTCCCTTTCAGACGGCATCTCTAAGCCCCACTGCCTGTGTGCCAAAAGTGACAGCTGCAGAGGGGAGAGATGGCCCAGGGAGGGTACTGCCAATGGGGGGAGAGGAAAAGAGAGGGGAGAGAAAGAGAGAGACTGACTAAGACACTACACACAAAGCCCAAACCAGTGTCTTCAATTATGGTTAGTGCTCTATGGCATTCCTACTCACTTCCAGGTAGAACTTGCCCGCTCCCCTAACCACATCCAGTATATATACAAAAAATTATGTGGACATCCCTTCAAATTAGTGGATTCGGTTATTTCAGCTACACCCGATGCTGACAGGTGTATACAAACGAGCATACAACAAATGCAATCTCCATAGCCAAACATTTGCAGTAGAATGGCCTTACTGAAGAGCTCAGCGACTCAACATGGCACTGTCATAGGATGCCACCTTCCCAACAAGTCTGTTAAATTTCTGCCCTGCTAGAGCTGCCACAGTCAACTGTAAGTGCTGTATTTTTTTAAGTGGAAACCTCTAGGCGCAACAACGACTCAGCCGATAAGTGGTAGGCCACACAAGCTCACAGAACGGGACTGCCGGGTGCTGAAGCAAGTAGCGCGTAAAAATCATCTGTCCTCGGTTGCAACACTCACTACAGAGTTTCAAACTGCCTCTGGAAACAACGTCCGCACAAGAACTGTTCACCGGGAGCTTAACAAAATGGGTTTCCATGGCCGAGCAGCCACACACAAGCCTAACATTACCATGCGCAATGCCAAACGTGGCTGGAGTGGTGAAAAACTCACCACCATTTGACTCTGGAGCAGTGGAAACACATTCTCTGGAGTGATGAATCACGCTTCACCATCTGGCAGTCCGACAAAGGAATCTGGGTTTGGAGAATGCTTGGGTTTGGAGAACTCTACCTGTTCGAATGCATAGTGCCAACTGTAAAGTTTGGTGGAGGAGGAATAATGGTCTGGGATTGTTTTTCCATGGGTCGGGCTAGGCCCCTTATTTCCAGTAAAAAGGGAAATCTTAACATAACAGTATACAATGACATTCTAGACGATTATGTGCTTCAAACTTTGTGGCAACAGTTTGGGGAAGGGCCTTTCCTGTTTCAGCATGACAATATAGAAATGATTTGTCGAGATCAGTGTGGAAGAACTTGACTGGCCTGCACAGAGCCCTGACCTCAACCCCATCAAATACCTTTGAGATGAATTGGAAACCTGGTCTGCGAGCCAGCCCTAATAGCCCAACATTAGTGCCCAACCTCACTAATGCTGTTGTGGCTGAATGGAAGCAAGTCCCCGCAGCAATATTCTAACATCTAGTGGAATGCATTCCCAGAAGAGTAGAGGCTGTTATGCAGCAAAGGAGGGGACCAACTCCATTTTAATGCCCATGACTTTTGAATGAGATGTTCGACGAGAACGTGTCCACATACTCTTGGTCAAGTAGTTATCTACGAACAGACTCCCTGACCCCCAATCATAACCTTAATCATAAGAGGTATGAAAAGATATTGGCACCTAGTGCCTGTATTAGTGGGTTTAACCTACTTCCATCCATTCAGTCCATTCAGTATTGATAAGGGACTTTTCAAACACATTATACATCACACGCTACATTAGTATAATGAAAGGTCTGACTATAAGTGGTGATCACATCAGGGGTGCGGATAGAGGGATGAAGGGAGGAGGGCCGGATGGGTAGAGCAGCAGGGTCCCAGTGGGAGGCTTACGTAAACAAAGAAAGTGCCTCACCATGTGGGCAGCGCTGCTTGATCATGACTTCAACAACTCTCTCTCTCTTTACAGCTCTTTCCATCTCTCCCTAATGGCTGGAACCCTACTGGAAAGGCTTTTTATAAATAGAGAACGCAGAGCGACTCATAGGACTACCTGCTAACCTTGGAGTGAACAATAAAACCCACGCACACAGAGAGCTCTCGGACTGAGGGCTGAGCTAAGCTGATTTTCAAAGGCTTTCCTGCTCTTTTACAGACAGCTCTCAGTGATTTCCATGGTGAACCAAAGCTACAGATCCAGTAGTCACCATGAAGTAAGGTCATGGTGAGTTAGACTAAAACCTGACCTTTGGTGGCAGCCATTTTGTCACCCACCTTGAAGTGGACGACCCCCCTGGCCCCGTTACATCACTGAGGACTGTCAGCGGTGTGTGCTGATTGACCACCAGCGGAGGTGATGGGCGTGATGCTGGAGTAACCATGGCCAGTCATGTGACTGAGAAGCTCCACCAGTCAATCAGTGGTCACAGCCTTGGACCACCAGTCAGAAGTCTTATCGGAGTTAACGGTTTACACATGAATGTCCACTAACATTACACACATACTTCCGCTCTGGTAATCTGCAGCCAGCTCCGCATGGACTGGTCAAACAGAGAAAAGGTCTACTCAGGAGCTTGGCAACTCATTATGTGTCTGTCTGTCTGTCTCACTGGTGATCTAGTGATTGTGAGTGTTCTGCTTGTGTACAGTTGCACTGCACTGCCCATGCACTGTCCCATTTGGCTGGTTATAATGAATAAAATACATTGGATTCTAGCCATGTAGGTCTAATTGAGCACTGTTGAAGAGAATGGCTAGTTGAATCGAAGAGCGGTCATCGTAACAAGCACCAGAGTGAACTGGAGGCTGTCAGCACACAGCTTTAGTGAAGTTAGGCTAACTCAAATGCAGTAGACACACCCAGTCTGCCTGCAATCAGCTGAGCTCGACCTTACTTCAATGGAAAACCAGATAAGGACTTACCTGGACATCGTAAAGTGCCACAATGTTCTCATGTTGAAGTTCCTGGGAAAAGTAATGAAGAAAGAAGCACATTAGTGATGCATTAGCTACTGTACTGTTGACGTGACGACTGGCTTCTATTTACATTTATAACAAGGAAGTCAAGGCCTTTCAATGAAACCTACTGACTGATGGAGGATCGATGTCAACTAATTCTTTAAATACGTTTCCAAGATAAATGACAAGCAATTAGGTTAATCATACTTCTCACCTTGAGGATTTTGATTTCCTTGCCAAGCAGGATCTGGGACTTGGAGAGGTTCTTCTTGGTAATGCTCTTGATGGCCACCTCCCAATCCGTCTTCTGCAGATGGAGCAAGGAGAGAAATAAAGAACAATTAGTTAAAATCCCTTTAGATGTGTTCAGTTCCCCATCACTCACACGTGTGTGTAAAGCCTAGGCCAGCTGGCCTTTAATTGCTTTGTGTGCACTGTGCATCATTGTTTGTGAGAGAGATGCGGGGGAAGAGAACAACTTAGACATTAAATCAACAGGTTTCTCGGGTTTCAATCAGATAGGCCTCTGAGACACTGAATGACAAAACAGTCAAAAGAATAATAGAACACTGAGTTATCATGCGAGGTAGCCCACTTCCACTAAAACCTGAGCGAGAGACCTTTTTTCTACTCAAGTTTAGAGACCGTTTCCATGCTTTCTTCATTCACATGAACCCTTAGTGTGACGGAGTAGCTTATTAAAAAAATCACTATTCAAGCTCACATGACACAAAAATGCTTGATTTATTTGCCCTTGAACTACAGAGACACTGAGCTTGGACAATGACCACAACTAGCCTACATTATTAGGCTAGGTGGAATGGATGGTGCATTGTAAGACTTTCCGAGAGGAATTCTATGAATAAAAAGGGCTGCTGCTTTCCAAACGAATCTAGGTTAATAGGAGAGGTTTTAATTCTGTGTTGCAATTGGATCTGCCACTAGACAGGGTTCTGCTGGTAGTAGCACAGGGAGGCAGCACGTGACAGCATGCCCCAGCCAACCGTGACATATACCGAGGCAGTGCAGCAAACAGAAACCCCGTACAATAGAATCACCCCATCAGCCTATGGTGTAATGCTGAGCAGAGGGTAGTGGGTATTGTTTGCACCAAATCAAGTTAATGACCAGGCTCCTGCTATGATGACACAGAGACAGTCAGAGAGACTGAAGGGAAAAGTAAGCACTTTCCATTGGACATTTTTTTATTAGTTAGATGTAAAATTGCACAACTAAGATCTCCTCTGCCAATTTCTTCAGTTATCTTAAATTATTTTGAGGAAGTGCATAATGGCTACGGTGCCTCAAGATGGACTATTGCTGTTTTTTTTCTTGTTTTTCAAGTGAAGGTCTTTTAAGGGAGTATGTGAGCAACTATTAGGTGCTAGCCGAACAAAAACATGTGGAAGCCTTTAATGTCAGCAACATAGGGATGGGCATCTCTCCCTTTCAAGGCGATTCGATACACATCTAGACACATGGGCTCCGATACGGGAACAATATGTTTTAGTTTGAAATGATTTGGTGCGATTCGGTTTGACTAGAGAATTAATTGATGTCATTCAGTTTGATGCGATACGATGCACAAACATACATTTTACATTCTAAATTAAAATCTTCTGCTGATGGAGCTCATGAGCTGGGCCTCTCTTAGCTGGATCTGTCTGAGCTGGGCCTCTCTTAGCTGGATCTGTCTGAGCTGGGCCTCTCTTAGCTGGATCTGTCTGAGCTGGGCCTCTCTTAGCTGGATCTGTCTGAGCTGGGCCTCTCTTAGCTGGATCTGTCTGAGCTGGGCCTCTCTTAGCTGGATCTGTCTGAGCTGGGCCTCTCTTAGCTGGATCTGTCTGAGCTGGGCCTCTCTTAGCTGGATCTGTCTGAGCTGACTAAATCACCATCACCTACTAATTAACTTGTTGTTTTTGCAGATTCAAAGTTTGAGCTAGTAATACATCAATATTTATCGTTTACACAAATTAGCTATGGCATTATCAACTTTACCCTTTATCTTAAAATTACCATATACACTGATTGTTTAAAGCAAAACTGCCAAAACTATTGCTGACGTTGAACCAGAACAATCCAAATAAATCTATTGTTAGCCCCTTTCAGCAGGTATAGCCCGATGAGGCTCCCGAGTGGCGCAACGGTCTAAGGCACTGCATCTCAGTGCTAGAGGCGTCACTACAGACCCTGATTCCAGGCTGTATCACAACCGGTCGTGATTGGGAGTCCCATAGGGCGGCGCACAATTGGCCCAGCATCGTCCGAGTTTGGCCCGGGGTAGGCCGTCATTATAGATAATAATTTGTGCTCAGGATTTGAACCCGCAACTTTTCAGCTACTGTCCCAACGCTCTTAACCACTAGGCTCTGCCGCCATGACTACACTGTGTAAGACAAAACCCACAAAGAAAAGACAACAGGCAAATGCATATGCGATCTCAATAGTGACGGCATGGCTGCAGGACTTAGTGAATAGATCACAGGAGACAAAGTGACAGACAATAATGAATAAAGATGTTCATACATGCACCTGTAGTGAGTGATCTAACAGACGTGAGTGATCTCACCACAGATTCTACATTCTAAAATGCACTAGACCCTGTAAGACAAAATCCAGAATAGAAAAGACAATTGGGACATCGTATGCGTTTGCCTATGTCAAAATCTGGGATTTGCAAATGGCAGCCAGTGGGCCACATGAAGGCCCTCGGATCAATTTCCAATTTCAATTTAGGAACTCATTTGGGGTCTCAACTATACTGTTGCAAGTTACAATACATCAGGTGCAATTTCTAAATTTGGATGTGCATTAGCATTTTCTCTTGTTATGTACAGTGTCTTCGGAAAGTATTCACACCCCTTGACATTTGCCACTCGAAATTGAGCTCAGGTCCATCCTGTTTCCAATGAACATCCTTGAGATGTTTATATAACTTGATTGGAGTCCACCTGTGGTAAATTCAATTGATTGGACGTGATTTGGAAAGGCACAAATGTCTGTATACGAGCCCACAGCTGACAGTGCATGTCAGAGCAAAAACCAAGCCATGAGGTCAAAGGAATTGTCCGCAGGATTGTGTCGATGCACTGATCTGGGGAAGGGTACCAAAAATGTTCTACAGCATTTAAAGGTCCCCAAGAACACAGTGGCCATTATTCTTAAATGGAAGAAGTTTGGAACCACCAAGACTCTTCCTAGAGCTGGCACCTGGCCAAACTGAGCAATCGTTGGAGAAGGGCCTTGGTGAGGGAGGTTACCAAGAACCTGATGGCCACTCTGACAGAGCTCTAGAGTTCCTCTGTGGAGATGGTTGTCCTTCTGGAAGGTTCTCCCATCTCTGAAGCACTCCACCAATCAGGCCTTTATGGTAGAGTGGCCAGATGGAAGCCACTCCTCTGTAAAAGGCACATGACATCCCCCTTGGAGTTTGCCAAAAGGCACCTAAAGACTCTCAGACGATGAGAAACAAGACTCTCTGGTCTGATGAAACCAATAATGCCAAGTGTCACGTCTGGAGGAAACCTGGCACCATCCTGACGGTGAAGCATGGTGGTGGCAGCATCATGGTGTGGGGACGTTTTTCAGCGGCAGGGACTTTGAATCTAGTCAGGATCGAGGCAAAGATGAGCGGAGCAAAGTAAAGAGAGATCCTTGATAAAAACCTGCTCCAGAACGCTCAGGGCCTCAGACTGGGGTGAAGGTTCACCTTCCAACAGGACAACAATGGGGGATTGAAAGTGATGCAGACAATTACATTGATGGAAGCTACAATATTAAAGCTGATCTACCCCCCAAGAAGACTCAATGCTGTAATCGCTGACAAAGGTGCTTCAACAAAGTACTGAGTAAAGGGTCTGAATACTTGTATAAATGTGATTTCAGTTTTTTAATTTGTCATAAATGTGCAAAAATGTCTAAAAACCTACTTTTGCTTTGTCATTATGGGGTATGCTGCCAACCGGTAGTGCATTGTCACACACACACACCCCTTAATACACACCCCTTCTCCCAGACCCACACACACAAACCAGTGCGCTGTATCATCATGAATGCCACTGACCTAATCTTCTACCAGACCGAAAGTTTAAACTGTTGTAGGCTAAATGTCCATGCCAAGTGTTGGTTCTAACAGTTCATTGCTGTAGCACACAGAATTTTAACTTGGTTGTCAAAAAGTTACAAGATAAAGGATTCACACACGGGTATAAGTTACTACTAAAGGACAATAGGACACACAATGAGTATAAATGAGTCAACAGTTGAGTCATCTACTTTATGAAATTACAGCCTGATGCGCTTGCGTCAATGAATTGAAAGTCAATCGTGCTGTGTTCGTGTGTCCACAGTGGAGGGAAAGTGTACAGACACATGCCACAGTCCTAGCTAGGCTACTACACTGAACAAAAATATCAACGAAACATGCAACAATGTCAAAGATTTTACTGAGTTATATGAACTAAGTAAATCAGTCAATTTAAATAAATTCATTAGGCCCTAATCTATGGATTTCACATAACTGGAAATACAGATGTGCATTTGTTGGTCACAGATACCTTTAAAAAAGTTTGGGGCGTGGGATCAGAAAATGGGCCTTGTTCATTGTCCGTAGCTTATGCCTGCCCATACCATAACTCCACCATGGGGCACTCTGTTCACAAGGATGACATCAGCAAACCGCTCGCCCACACAATGCCATACACGCTGGTCTCAGACACTTCCGCAGGTGAAAATGATGGAGGTCCTGGGCTGGCGTGGTTACACGTGGTCTGCAGTTGTGAGGCCGGTTGTAGGTACTGCTAAATTCTCAAAAAACGACGTTGGAGGCGGTTTAGTTGTGAAATTAACATTCAATTCTCTGGCAACAGCTCTGGTGGGCATTCCTGCAGTCAACATGCCAATTGCACGCTCCCTCAACTTGAGACATCTGTGGTAGTGTTGTGTGACAACTGCACATTTTTGAGCGGCCTTTTATTGTCCCCAGCACAAGGTGGACCTTTGTAATGATCACGCTGTTTAATTAGCTTCTTGATATGCCACACCTGTCAGGTGGTCACTAACAAGGATGTAAAAAAATGTGTACACAGAATGAGAGAAATACTATTTTTGCGCCTATTGGAACATTTCTGGGGTCTTATTTCAGCTCATGAAACATGGTACCAACACTTTACATGTTGCGTTAATATTTTAGTTAAATGTTGCATTCTGGCTTTGGTTATTAAACGTTTGACAACTAATAACAAAAAACAAAACCTGCAACAAAACGCCATGCAGATGCAAAACATGAAGGCCTATTACAAAAACATTTGAGCAGTAGCCTAGGCTGGATACTCAAAGTAATACATTTTGAGTGCACCATACATGAATGCTGCATTCAACAGCACTGGTGATCCATGCAGTGCAAAAAAAAATAAAAAACATCTTTCAATTTCAAATGTTACAACAACCTAGCAACGTTTTTGTTATTTAGAGTTATTCAAAACTTTTTGATTAGGGTCACAGCATATTATGCACATCTGTAAGCATAGCAGCAAAGGCTGGACAAATGTTATTTACCACCACAAAGCTCACTCTACCAACTCTATAAGGCCATAAGCAAAGAAGAAAATGCTCACCCAGAAGCGGCGCTCCTAGTAGCTGGGGACTTTAATGCAGGCAAACTTAAATCAGTTTAACCAAATTTTTTACAGCATGTCACATGTGCAACCAGGGAATTTTTAAAATCCTAGATCACCTTTACTCCATTCACAGAGATACATACATAGCTCCCCCACGCCCTCCATTTGGCAAATCTGACCATAATTCTATCCTCCTGATTCCTGATTAACAAGCAAAAACTCTAGCAGGAAGTAGCAGTGACTTGCTCAATATGGAAGTGGTCAGATGACGCAGATGCTACAGGACTGTTTTGCAAGCACAGACTGGAATATGTTCCGAGATTCATCCAATGGCATTGAGGAATACACCACCTCAGTTATCGGCTTCATCAATAAGTGCATCGATGACGTCGTCCCACAGTGGCTGTACATACATATCCCAACCAGAAGCCATGGATTACAGGCAACATCTGCATCGAGCTAAAAGCTAGAGCTGCCTCTTTCAAGGAGCGGGAGACTAATCCGGATGCTGCTATGCCCTCAGATGAACCATCAAACAAGCAAAGCATCAATACAGGACTAAGATTAAATCCTACTACACCGTCTCTGATGTTCGGATGTTGCAGGGCTTGAAAACTATAAACAGACTACAAAAGCAAACTCACACGCGAGCTGCCCAGTGACGCGAGCCTACCAGATGAACTAAAAGCCTTTTATGTTCACTTCGAGGCAAGCAACACTGAAGCATGCACGAGAGCACCAGCTGTTCTAAGTGACTGTGCGATAACGCTCTCGGTAGTCAATGTGAATAAAACCTTTAAAACAGGTCAACATTCACAAAGCCGCTGGGCCAGACGGATTACCAGGACGTGTACTCAAAGCATGTGCGGACCAAATATCAGGTGTCTTGACTGACATTTTCAACCTCTACCTGACCGAGTCTATAATACCTACGTGTTTCAAGCAGACCACCATAGTCCCTGTGCCCAAGGAAGCAAAGGTAACCTGCCAAAACAATGGCTGGTCATGGCTCACATCAACAGCATCCTCCCGGACACCTTAGACCCACTCCAATTCACATACCGCCCCAACAGATCCACAGATGACGCAATCTCAATTGCACTGCACACTGCCCTTTCTCACCTGGACAAAAGGAACCCCTATGTGAGAATGTTCACTGACTACAGCTCAGCATTCAACACCATAGTGCCCACGAAGCTCATCACTAAACTAACGACTCTGGGACTAAACACCTCCCTCTGCAAATGGATCCTGGACTTCCTGATGGGCTGCCCCCAGGTGGTAAGAGTAGGCAACAACAAGTCTGCCACGCTGATCCTTAACACTGGGGCCCCTCTGGGGTGTGTACTTCGTCCCCTCCTGTACTCCCTGGTCACCCACGACTGCGTGGCCAAACACGACTCCAACACCATCATTACGTTTGCTGACGACACAACAGTGGTAGGTAGGCCTGATCACCGACAACGAGACGGCCTATAGGGAGGTCAGAGAACTGGTATTGTGGTGCCAGGGCAAACCCTCTCCCTCAATGTGAGCAAGACAAAGGAGCTGATCGTGGACTACAGGAAAAGGCAGGCCGAACAGGCCACCATTAACATCGACGGGGCTGTAAGTGGAGCGGGTTGAGAGTTTCAAGTTCCTGGGCGTCCACATCACCAACGAACTATCATGGTCCAAACATACCAAGACAGTCGTGAAGAGGGCACGACAAAACCTTTTCCCCCTCAGGAGACTGAAAGGATTTGGCATGGGTCCCCAGATCCTCAAAAGGTTCTACAGCTGCACCATCGAGAGCATCCTGACCAGTTGCCTCACCGCCTGGTATGGCAACTGCTCGGCATCTGACCGTATGGAGCGACAGACGGCAGTGCGAACGGCCCAGTGCATCACTGGGGCCAAGCTCCCTGCCATCCAGGACCTATATAATAGGTGGTGTCAGAGGAAAGCCCATAAAATTGTCAGAGACTCCAGCCACCCAAGTTATACTGTTTTGTCTGCTACCGCACGGCAAGCGGTACCAGAGCGCCAAGTCTAGGACGAAAAGGCTCCTCAGCAGCTTCTACCCCCAAGCTATGACTGCTGAACAATTCATAAAATAGCCGGACAATTTACATTGAACCCCCTCCCTTTTGTACACTGCTGCTACTCGCTGTTTGTTTGTTACCTATGCATAGTCACTTCCCCCCCACCTACATGTACAGATTACCTCAACTAGCCTGTACCCCCGCGCTCTGACTCGGTACCGGTGCCCCCTGTATTTAGCCTCGTTATTGTTATTCTTATTGTGTTACTTTTTATTATAGTCTACGTGGTAAATATTTTCTTCTTCTTGAACTGCACTGTTGGTTAAGGGCTTGTAAGTAAGCATTTCACGGTAAAATCTACACTTGTATTTGGCGCATGTGACAAAGTTTGATACTGCACAGTGGCAATAGGGTACCATGATGATATCATCCCTTTTATGTAAAATGTCTGGCCCGCAAATTCCTTGTGTTTTATCATTATGGTTTGTGTGTGAATTTGAGTTTGACACCCCTGTTATTGTATCCATATTGTCTTAATGTTGACAAACCTTCACCATTGGAGTAGCTACCTACTGTATTATGCATCTTTGCATACTGATGTTCTGCTCTCAGAATAAATGAATACAATACTGTACACTACACAGTGGCAATAGGGTAGCATGGTAACATAATCCCTGGATGCATCACACAGTGAGATAGATGTGGAGCAGGCTCAGAAATATGTAACAGTCTCTACTCTCTGACCGTCCTTCAGCTGCACCTGGATCAACAGAACACTGTTTGGTCCACATCCCCATCATGGACAGTCACCACAGACCTGTCAGTCAGTCAAGATGCTTTATCATCACTGTGAGTGCGTGGACAATCAAGCTAATAGGATGACTATCATCGCATTCCATTGTTGATGTAAAAAAAAAGGATTACATTGAGATGTAGACTATTGCTCATATCATGACTGAAGATGGAGAAAGACCTTAAGGAGGAAAAACAAGCAGACATGCTCCTTTTCCACCTTATCTAGGCTGGATGGCTACGTCAGCGAGCTATTCACTGCTGTTTGAGTCATCCGTTTCATGAATGAACGGCTCGCATCTCTCTGCACCCAGTGCCAGACCATAACGCAAGATTGCACATCATCATCACATGATCGAGGCTTATGAAACACAATAACATGCATGATCAAACATGTATATAACATTGTTATATTTAAATACAGTGAAGACTATGAATGGATAGAATGGATTTAACTGCAATTTTTTGCATCACTATCGTAACTAATATTTATATCTAGTTAGTTGAAGGAAAACTAAACAAAATGATGCCATTATGCCATTTTATTTACTGCAGTGCAATGCCACTGACCTAGATTTATATAAACGTCACTACTCTCACATAACATCATAGAGAAAAAAAAGAGGAGAGAGAGGGTGCAAGCAAAGCAATGGGAAAGATGGAGATGCAGACCTTCTATGTTCCAGATAGTTACCTTTCTGTGCCTTCCTTTGAACACCACAGCAAAAGCCCCATGTCCCACCAAGTCCTTTCTGCTGTATTCAAAGTCTCCAACCGTCTCCATTGTCAAAGTAACTGTCCAATTTAGGTCAGGTGTCTTAAGGTTCTTTCTTCAGTGAGGCACGTTGAAGGATGCTCTCTTTTGATATCAGAACCCTGGTGCAACAATGTATCCACCTAAACGTTGCTTTAGCTGTCAAGCAAACTAGTGATTGTGGCGTTTACACAATACAATACAAGCGTGCATTCCAGTCCACCTTTGATATTGCCTGAGACTGCAAAACTGGAGCTAGTGTCAAAATATTTCCTGTCAGAAGCCAACTACAACAGATTCTGTAATATTTGACGTTGAACTATTTCCACACTCAGACAATGCAGTCAGCTTTATGCATGGCTGGACACAATCCCAAGGTACACAATGTCAGTCCCTACTGCCAGCTGTCATTTTCTGACCCCAATTGCTAACGTTATACACTGGCTAGCTACCTAGAAATATGTGCATTTAGTTAGCTCAAAACTGCTTTGCTTGACATTCTACATGATGTCAAGTATTCTGGATAAATAGATTGCAAGCTTCAAACACTCACATACACTTCTACTATATAACCAGAGAGTGACATGTTGTGACATACGTCATGTTGCCCATTGTTGCTGGCAAACAACCATGCTAACAGCATCTTATATACAGTAGCTAGTTAGCTTTAACGTTAGCTTCATGCTACCTAAACAGAATGTCAATTGAATTGACGGATCACAACTAGCAATGATCCGATTATCGCAGGTTATTGCAAGAACATCTCAAATACAGGCCCATATATTTTCCTGAAAAGCTATGAAATGCAACACTACTGAGTTTCAATAGAATTCGTGTCAGTCAGTTTACTGTCATACTAGTCCTCTGGTGAGATGTTCTATCCAGAAGACTTCTCTCTGCTTGGAAAACATTGACGTTCGTGCGATTCTCTTCAATGTTATCCAAATCGCATCTATTCAAATTCCTTGATTTTCATCATTGGTCATCAAATCTCAGTCACAGGGCGAAAATACTTGGGTCAGCAAGGACATGGCAACCGATTCAAATTCACATTTACCGTACGACAAGTAAAACCATTGAATGTATGTCCCTTAATACAGTTAATCTGCTAAATTATTTTGGCTTCGTCTTTCCCCTTCCAATCACATTGGCCAGGTACAGCCTTGTCTACTGACAAACTTAACCTATGTCAATACATAACAAATGACGAAGTGAGTACTGTGACAAATCTTTTATTCCATATCCTTCCGCGGACTACATCAATGCGCAATATGCCCTCCGCGACGAAGGATAGTTCCACGATGTCGTAATATAGGTAATCTGGGATAACCCAGAACTAAAACCTCGTGTTGTAGCTTTGATTTGATTTGAATAAAAACATATGACATATTTCGTTGTTATTAATTAAGTAAAACATGCAATTACTTAGCTCGCTCAAAAATAACTTCAGAGTCACACTCATAAACAATGTGTATAAAAGATTCCCCTACTCCTACTTAATTAATAGTTAATGTCTTTATTTTCTCTGGTAAATTTTACATACACAAAATAAAATAATTAAAATCTGTTCCCAAACATCTCTAGATTTAGTCAATGACAAAAAGCAAAACAATTCATTCTTACAACGGTACCATAGGTTTATACAAATGTAACCCCTGGCCTTTTTTGTTTTATTATTTTATTTTGTTTCAGAAGAATAAAATATAATTGTAGTGATGTCCTGTTTATTTGTTACTGTAATTTGAATAATACTAATGTTTTTTTTTTTTACTAAAGTCTCGTGTAATTGGTCATATGCTCGATGTACGTAGTCTGTCCACGAAATATTATAATTTAGGCTACACATTTTTGGTTGTTCATTTAACTGCTATGTATCTACCAGTATCGAGGTATGTTTGATTAAAAAAAACTGAAACTTTGCAATATTGTTGTGACTATGACACCCATAAAATAAATGCCGCGTTCATGTGCTAGTTGGAACTAGGAAACTCGAAAATGTCCGACTTGCTGATTCGTTGAACGCGGCACGTGTATAACTACAACATAATAATTTCCAAGTGATTAGCTACTTCAAATTACTGGGATATATGAATGCAAGTATTAACCTACATCAGAGGTATTCAAATCTTACCTAGGTCCGGAGCCTGTTGGTTTTCTGAAAATTAATTGCACCCACCTGGTGTCACAGGTCTAAATCAGATCCTGATTAGAGAGGAACCGTTCACAAAAGCAGTGGATCTGGTTTACAGGTCCAGTGTTCAGTTAATGGGCCTACAGTATCATTAACAAATATAGCCTATCGATTGTCATCCCAAAGTGGACAGTAATATGATAGCCCAATCTCACTATGTTTTGAAATTATATTTCAGAGCCCGAAACCCACGTACCCCAATGATGTATTGGTACCCCATTGCATGTTCAGCCCCATCTAGCGTTAGAGTAGTAGAGACAGTGATAGGCTACCAGAGATTGCCATTATGGTCAGGCCTCTACTTGTAGCTCAAGACTGATCCGTCATTCCTTTGCTTTGAATATGTTTCCCCCTACTGGACTTATTCAGGTATGACATATATCCATTGAGAGCGTTTGAAAAATAAAAACAGCTGACTCCCTTGTCACTGAGTGTCCTGGATCCTTTATTATTTAATTAATATATAAACCAAACAGACCTATAGTTTATTAGTGTGACTTGCTCTAGATATTGCACTTCTTATTCATGGGACTAGCTGTTTCTTCACGGAGATTCATTAGCATTTTACATTTGTTTATGCTAATTTGATTTCTGCACAGGAACGGACATCAACTTAACAGGAAAACGAAGGCAGTAAGGCCATCAATGCAATTATATTCAATCAATTAGCCAATACATTAGTTGGGTTACTTGCTCTTTGAGGACCGTTGTAATTACTTGGATAGCCCTTTGGTGATGGTGGAAAATATATATTGTTTTTATTTATTCACAGATGAGCTATGTACAGGTGCAGTGATCTGTGAGCTGCTCTGACAGCTGGTGCTTATAGCTAGTGAGGGAGACATGAGTCTCCAGCTTCAGCGATTTTTGCAGTTCGTTCCAGTCATTGGCAGCAGAGAACGGGAAGGAAAGGCGGCCGAAGGAGAGGGCCAGCCAACGAGAGCATACAGGTCACTGTGGTGGGTGGTATAAGGGGCCTTGGTAACAAAACGGATGGCACTGTGAAAGACTGCTTCCAGTTTGCTGAGTAGAGTATTGGAAGCTATTTTGTAGATGACATCGCCGAAGTCAAGGATCGCTAGGATAGTCAGTTTTACTAGGGTAAGTTTGGCGGCGTGTGTGAAGGAGGCTTTGTTGCGAAATAGAAAGCCGATTCTACATGTGATTATGGATTGGAGATGTTGTCAAAATGACTGTGTAAGTCTATGGAAGGCGGTGACAACCATGAGCCTCCTAGATTTTGTATTGGATTCCTTGTACCCAGACGAGGACGGAAGCTATCTGTTCTTCGGCTACACCATGGTGCTACCCTGCAGAGTGCTGTTGAGGGATCTGCCGACCTTTATTGCAAAATAGCGTGTTTTAATAAATTTTTTGGTGACCTGTGATTGTATTTAGTATAGTTTTATTTATCATTTTTATGAAATTCACTGAGGAGGTAGGTCCTCCCTTTTCTCCTCTGAGGAGCCTTCACTGATATATACAGTGGGGCAAAAAAAGTATTTAGTCAGCCACCAATTGTGCAAGTTCTCCCACTTAAAAAGATGAGAGAGGCCTGTAATTTTCATCATAGGTACACTTCAACTATGACAGACAAAATGAGAAAAAAAATCTAGAAAATCACATTGTAGGATTTTTAATGAATTTATTAGCAAATTATGGTGGAAAATAAGTATTAGCATAGAAAACATCCACCCAACATAACATTAACTTTGTATCCCTCATTTACTCAAGTGTTTCCTTTATTGTGTCAGTTACCGGTTTCCTACCGCGCCAAATATACAGCTTGTTGTGTTGTGGCAATAGACATATAATCCATAGAACTTTTTTGCAAACCTCTTCTGCTTGAAATTCAGTGTTAAACTCATGGGTACGCTAGCAATGACTATATTGACTATATTTCTATGGTTTGGTTGTGGCTGTCTGTTTGCCTACTCCATCTTTTTGTTTTTCAAAGTAGCTCATTTTGAGATAGGCTATTGCCAAGAGGAGCGCATTGGCCTTCACCATCAGTAGTGATGGCTCCAACTTCGTCATTTGGTGACTCAGTGTGCCACTGTAAATTGTATTTAAAAATCAAAAACCTTTGGTCAAAAAATTATGCTGAAAAACTAATCCATGTTTTTGTCACTTCTAGATTAGACTACTGCAATGCTCTACTCTCCGGCTACCCAGATAAAGCACTAAATACATTTCAGTTAGTGCTAAATATGACAACTTCACTAGAACCACATTTTTGTAACATATTACTCCAGTGCTAGCCTCTCTACACTGAATTCCTGTTAAGGCTAGGGCTGATTTCAAGATTTTACTACTAACCTACGAAGCATTACATGGGCTTCCTCCTACCTATCTTTCCTATTTGGTCCTGCCGTATATACCTACACATACGCTATGTTCACAAGACGCAGGCCTCCTTACTGTCCCTAGAATTTCTAAGCAAACATCTAGAGGCCGGGCTTTCCCCTATAGAGCTCCATTTTTATGGAATGGTCTGCCTATCCATGTGAGAAATGCAGACTCGGTCTCGACCTTTAAGTCATTACTGAAGACTCATCTCTTCAGTAGGTCCTATGATTGAGTGTTGTTCGGCCCAGGGGGGCAAAGGTGAACGACAAGGCACTGGAGCGGCGAACCGCCCTTGCTGTCTCTGCCTGGCTGGCTCCCCTCTCTCCACTGGGATTCTCTGCCTCAAACCCTATTATGGGCACTGAGTACCTGGCTTACTACTGCTCTTCCATGCAGTCCCTAGGAGGGATGCGTCACTTGAGTGGGCTCGTGAATTGGAGGAGATCTTCGTGGGCTATACTCAGCCTTGTCTCAGGGCAGTAAGTTGATGGTCTGTTGATATCCCTCTAGTGGTGTTGGGACTGTGCTTTCGCAAAGTGGGTGGGGTTATATCCTGCCTGGTTGGCCCTGTTTTGGGGGTATCGTCGGATGGGGCTACAGTGTCCCCCGACCCACCCCTGTCTCAGTCTCCACTATCTTTTTGTTGTTGTTGTTGAAAACTGTTTATTCAGTTTTACACACATAATAAGGCAACACAATAAACAATATAAATAATATACTCAAGTAGAAAACCAGAAAATAAGAATAAAAATAATACATACGAATAAAACACACTGTACTTTAGACAAGTTAAACACAGTGAGCAGACGGGTACAGAAATTAAATGGCAATCTGTAGTTAAGGGACGTGGGATAGGGGTGGAGAAATGCAACTACTCACAGACGGTCATGGTCATAGACTGATAATCCGCTGGACCAAAATGTAAGTTTACAATGTTTTTTGTAGTTCGTTTTGTGTCAACAAAATAAGAACATGGTAAAACAAGCTCACATTTTAGGCTCTGACAGGGCAAGAGGAATAAGGCATCCACAAGCCACATTCAAAAAGAATCAATAGGCACATCACCAACCCCAATGTCCTCGCAAAGACCCACAAAGATATTATCCTCCAACCAGTAAGTCACATGGGTGTCAAATACAGACTTTTACATTTTTTTTTTATAAGAATGCCATCAGAGGGTGGACTGTTCAAAGGAAGACCGGAATGGAGCACAAACATCATTCAACAGTTTGTAGTTTCCACATGTATTGAATTTGTTCTAATTTCAGAGAGCACAACCCATCTTCCAACCAATATTTAAAAGATGGGGGTTCTCCAGTTTTGGAGTATTAGCCATCTAGCTAAAAATAGTTGTATAAGCAACAGTGAGAGTCCAGTATCTATGCTGCAATAGTCAATGTGCCGGGGGGCTAGGGTCAGTCTGTTAAATCTGGTGTAATTCACCTGTCTTATCTGGTGTCCTGTGTGCTCACTCTAATTCTCTCTCTCCCTCCCCTCCTAGAGGACCTGAGCCCTAGGATTATGCCTCAGGACTACCTGGCCTGATGACTCCTGTCTGTCCCCAGTCCGCTTGGTCTTGCTGCTGCTCCAGTTCAGTTTCAACCTTTCAGCCTGTGGCTAGGAAACCCTGACCTGTTCACCGGACGTGCTACCTTGTCTTGGACATGCTGTTCATTTTCTCTCTCTCTCTCTCTCTCTCTCTCTCATATATATATACTGTATATACTGCTGTCTCAACCTCCGAATGCTATGAAAAACTCTTGAGCTGTTGACCTGTTGTACCCTCTACAACCACTGATTATTATTTGACCCTGCTGGTCATCTATGAATGTTTGCTGTGTTTCTGTATAACACTTTGTGACATCTGCTGATGTAAAAAAAAAAAAGGACTTTATAAATACATATGATTGATTGATTGATTTGATCTCTCTTTACTTAGCTCCGTTCATCTTTACCTCGATCCTGACTATTCTCCCAGTACCTGCCTCTGAAAAATATCCCGCAGCATGATGCTGCCACCACCATGCTTCACTGTAGGAATGGTGCCCTGTTTCCTCCAGAAGGGACTCTTTCCTGTACTCCCTGTTCACCCACGACTGCGTGGCCATGCACGCCTCCAACTCAATCATCAAGTTTGCGGACGACACAACAATGGTAGGCTTGATTACCAACAACGACGAGACGGCCTACAGGGAGGAGGTGAGGGCCCTCGGAGTGTGGTGTCAGGAAAATAACCTCACACTCAACGTCAACAAAACTAAGGAGATGATTGTGGACTTCAGGAAACAGCAGAGGGAACACCCCCATCCACATCGATGGAACAGTAGTGGAGAGGGTAGCAAGTTTTAAGTTCCTCGGCATACACATCACAGACAAACTGAATTGGTCCACTCACTCAGACAGCATCGTGAGGAAGGCGCAGCAGCGCCTCTTCAACCTCAGGAGGCTGAAGAAATTTGGCTTGTCACCAAAAGCACTCACAAACTTCTACAGATGCACAATCGAGAGCATCCTGGCGGGCTGTATCACCGCCTGGTATGGCAACTGCACCGCCCTCAACCGTAAGGCTCTCCAGAGGGTAGTGAGGTCTGCACAACGCATCACCGGGGGCAAACTACCTGCCCTCCAGGACACCTACACCACCCGATGCTACAGGAAGGCCATAAAGATCATCAAGGACATCAACCACCTGAGCCACTGCCTGTTCACCCCGCTGCCATCCAGAAGGCGAGGTCAGTACAGGTGCATCAAAGCTGGGACCGAGAGACTGAAAAACAGCTTCTATCTCAAGGCCATCAGACTGTTAAACAGCCACCACTAACACTAACATTGAGTGGCTACTGCCAACACACTGTCAATGACACTGACTCTACTCCAGCCACTTTAATCATGGGAATTGATGGGAAATGATGTAAATATATCACTAGCCACTTTAAACAATGCTACCTTATATAATGTTACTTACCCTACATTGTTCATCTCATATGCATACGTTGATACTGTACTCTATATCATCGACTGCATCCTTATGTAATACATGTATCACTAGCCACTTTAACTATGCCACTTGGTTTACATACTTATCTCATATGTATATACTGTACTCGATATCATCTACTGTATCTTGCCTATGCTGCTCTGTACCATCACTCATTCATATATCCTTATGTACATATTCTTTATCCCCTTACACTGTGTATGACAGTATTTTTTTTGGAATTGTTAGTTAGATTACTTGCTCGTTATTACTGCATTGTCGGAACTAGAAGCACAAGCATTTCGCTACACTCGCATTAACATCTGCTAACCATGTGTATGTGACAAATAAAATTTGATTCGATTTGATTTGTCATTCAGGAGCGCTGCAGAGATGGTTGTCCTGGAAGGTTCTCCCATCACCACAGAGGAACTCTGGATCTCTGTCGAAGTGACCATCGGGTTCTTGGTCACCACCCTGACCAAGGCCCTTCTCCCCCGATTTCTTAGTTTGGCCGGGCGGCCAGCTCTAGGAGGAGTCATGATGGTTCCAAACATCTTCCCTTTTAGAATGATGGAGGCCACTGTGTTCTTGGGGACCTTCAATGCTGCAGAAATGTTTTGGTACCCTTCCCCAGATCTGTGCCTTGATAAAATCCTGTCTTGGAGTTCTACAGACAATTCCTTCGAACTCGTGGCTTGGTTTTTGCTCTGACATGCATTATCAACTGCGGGACCTTAAACAGACAGCTGTGTGCCTTTCAAAATCCTGTCCAATCAATTGAATTTACCACTAGTGGACTCCAAATAAGAAACATCTCAAGGATGATCAATGGAAACAGGATGCACCTGAGCTCAATTGTGAGTCTCATAGCAAAGGGTCTGAATACTTGTGTAAATGTCTTATGTTTTCCATTTTAAAATTAGGCTGTAACATAACAAACTGTGGAAAAAGTGAAGGGCTCTGAATACTTTCTGAGTTATTGTTTAATAATCATTTTGAAATACTCCTATCATTCTAGTATTGTCACGTCTACTTCCGCTCCCCCTCTACGGCGCTCGACGTCACCAGTTTACCTACTTTCTTTCATTGTCCAGTAGTCCAATGCACAATCCTAGTCATATCTGCAACCCATGCTAGTTGTTGCATCTTTAGATCTCCCATTTTTCTAAATTTCTAAGAATATTTTCATCTCTTTCACATGAAACTGCTGGCATGTGCAGTGCACTTTTGACATTGGTGTTTTCCCGCTAATTGCATTAAGGAAAGAACATTCCTGTGTAGCAGACTGACATGTGCGCATTTCTGCGCTTAAAATGTGAAGAATAATAGCTTATCAACATTTTAAGCTAGATGTTCAGATCTGTTGCATCACCCTCATTGCTTATTAAAGTTTTTGTTGATGTACTGGTTGTATGAATTTGGGATCTATCATTCCACAACTGTCCCAGAGTCTGCATGTTTGGAATAGTGGATCTCTCGACACAACTACACGAGTCTCCTTGTGTACTTAAAAAAAGGACAGGTGTTGTGTCAACAACAACCCACACAAGTGAGTAAATGATGGAGAGATGATTTTTTCCCTGCTTTCTTTGCCTATAGTGAGCCTACTGTAATCTCTTAAAGGCCAAGATGAAAATATAACTTACATTTATATTTTACTCAAAAACTATCTTTTAGTATTTTGTTTACTAGTCCATTTAATATGATCCCAGCATGTTTTCCATGTCAGCAGTCACATTTTGAAGATAGAGCACTTTAAGTACAGAGCAAAAACTGTGATGATAAGGCAAATTATATGCACTTGATTACAAATATTTACTCAAAGGTTTTTTGTCAAATATCCCTTTAAACGAAATGCATGCACATATGTATACAGATGTCATGATGTTGGCCTTTTTGGGTATAGCAAGCCCATCCCCCTCTCCCTGCCTCCCCCTTGCCTCCTTCAACTAAGCTGCAGTGGTCAGAGGTTGTAAATTCCTGAGAAGATCTCATGGACACACAGTTATAGAGAGTAGTTTTTCATGTAGACAAAGGAAATCCTTCCACCTCACAGAACTTGAGGTACGAACAAATTTCATGTTCCGGGGAAGGTGTAAAAGATCGGTGAAGAATCCAGCTATGAACTGGTCTGTTTGTCACAACTTGGGAAGCTCATGGGAGACGCTGTGGTGACGTTACCATAACGCTGTTTATATAATAGCCTCAGATATAAGGTTTACATCTAATTGTTGTATAAGATGAATGAGTGAGTTTGATACTGTTTACACAATTTTACAATGTGATTTTGGACTGTTTAATGAAGGAAAACTCAAAAAGGGAATTTGATTTGAACTAAATCAGTGGACGGCCCCTGAGCCCAGTTATGGTCAGGCATCCTGGGACAGCCCTCTTCTGCCATTCTGAATAAAACCCAACTTTGAGAAATTATCACTAGACCATGTTTTTCTCCATTAGGAGGGGGACAAAGGTTGTAGAATATTTTAACCATACCACGTGGTTAAACTCTTAGACTATCGATACCGACAGAATGAGAACAAGTCTTTGATATTAATTACTAGTCTGCAGCTAGGAATTCGGTATCATTGAACGTGAAGAACGAGAACCGCCGAAACATCCATTCTATAACAAATGTCACTTTGAACTGTCCCCTCTAACCAAGACAGAGAGAGAGAGGGAGAGAGACGGACAATTCTACGAAAGACACAAACTTTTCACCAGCGATCAAGACGACACACTGAGTGTAAATATATATATTGATTGCAATTTTTCCCGAATCAGTGAGCATTCATGTGTAAAGGATTAGCATTTTAATTGTTATAATTAACTCTGTAGTGACTTCTTAGTCGACCCCCCCATTTCCCCTTTGTCTAACAAGCCGCCAGTCCGGTTCTGCCCACTAGGGCACATCCTCCTATCATTACATTTACCTTTGTTTGTTTGGTTATGCATTTCTGTGAATTACTTAGTTAGTAATAAATAAATGATTTAAGACAATTGATGTATGGATGACTCATAGTGAAGACTGGGTTCGTGCTGATGACCAATAATTTACAACGCTTGGAATGAGACTAACGTGAGGTAAAACAAATAATTAATTCATTTGAAGACTAATTGATCAGATAAAATATCTGAAAAGTTATTTTAGGAAATGATAACTTTGTAATCGGAATATTTTTCTTTGGTGCCCCGATTTCATAGTTAATTAGTTACGTGAGTGATTAGTCAGTTGATCGCATAGTAACTAATTTCAGAGAATCTTTGATAAAAACGATCAGTCTTCAGTTAATGATAGTAAAGACACGACACAGATTAGTTGGTATTAGGACATACAAAACCATCCTTGACACTTTTCTAAAGCTGGGTTTGTTTATTCCTACGGTCTTGCTAGCTACCTGTTACCTTTGGTCTGTCTAGATATAGCTACCACCAGCAGTCCCCAGTCTGAAGTGCAGTTCTTGTTCTCTATCTCTGGATGTGTTTACTAAGCCAGCCACAACTCCATGTGGACACTTCTGCATGGCCTGCATCAGTGGATACTGGCTCAAGGCCTGGGAGCTCAATCCTGGAAGTTCTGACTGGTGTGTCTGACCTCTTACTGTGAGACTCACCTGTAGCCTCATCAGATATCCCCAGCCCTAAAGAGACACACGCTGATTGACCGTGGATAACCCTGAAGAAGACAAGATGTGTAAGAAACACAACAAATTCATAGAGCTGTTCTGTAGGACTGACCAAATATGTGTGTGCCAGTTCTGCATTGAGACAGACCACAAAGATCACCACACTGTTCCTCTATGGGAAGAGAAGAAGGCTCAGCTGGAGAAGACATAGGCAGAAGAGCAGCATCTGATCCAGAATCTGATCCAGGAGCGACTGCAGAAGATTCAAGAGATGAAACACAGTAGATCTCAGAAAGTAATACACAGAGAGAGAGAAAGCAAAAACTATGGAACCCTTCACTGAACTAGTGCACAGATTTTTTAGAAAAGCCAGACTTACTACATGGAGGTGGTCTAGGTACCGGAGTGCCAAGTCTAGGTCCAAAAGGCTTCTTAACAGCTTCTACCCCCAAGTCATAAGACTCCTGAACATCTAATCAAATTGCTACCTGGACTATTTTCATTGTCCCCACCCCATCTTCCATTTTTACTCTGCTGCTACTCTCTGTTTATTATCCATTCATAGTCATTTTACCTTTACCTATATGTACATATTACCTAAATTACCTCGACTAACCGGTGCCCCCGCACATTGACTCTGTATCGGTAGAGTTATTTTATTGTTACTCCTTAACCACTTCCACCTTCTCCAGAGCTCTGCATCCCTCTGTAGCTTTCCTCCCACCATGGACTAGATCAGTATTTACACTATGCTCTGTGTAGGAAACCTGAGGAGAGCTCTGTATCAGCTGGAGGAGGCTCTGAGAACCAGGACTACATAAGTCATTGTGTGATTCTGAGCAACAGAGGATGCATCAGTATGCAGTGGATGTGACTCTGGACCCTGATACAGCAAACTGCAAACTACCTGTCTGAGAATGGGAAACAAGTAAGACTTGGTGATATAAAATAGGATCTTCCTGACAAACCAGCAAGGTTTGATACTACTTGCTTTTATGTCCTGGGAAAGGAGGGTTTCTCTTCAGGGAGATTCTACTATGAATGGGAGGTTAAGGGGAAGACTGACTAGTCTATATTTATTTTATTTACATTTATTTAACTAGGCAAGTCAGTTAAGAACAAATTCTTATTTTCAATGACGGCCTGGGAACAGTGGGTTCGGTTAACTGTAATATGAAGGCCAGAGTCCATCAACAGGAAGGGGAAGATTACATTGAGCACTGGGAATTGATTCTGGATTCTGTCACTGAGGAATGGAGATGAGTACAGCACTGGTGCGTCCATGTTTCTCCCTGAGAGAGAAGTCACAGAAGGTGGGAGTGTTTGTGAATTATGAAGAGGGTCAGGTCTCCTTCTGTGATGTGGAGTCCAGGTCTTTCATTGACTACACCTTCACTGAGAAACTCTATCCATACTTCTGCCCTGGTAAAAACGTAGTGGAAATTCTGCCCCTCTGATCATCTCTACTATCGTTGAAATTGAACTTTTTCAGGTCAGCTGATAGTCATTCCTTATTGGGGTTGTTGTCCAAAGAGAGTGAACATTCCCAGTAACTTTGGAAATTTACCAGTAATCAAGAATCTGGGGATTTCTCAATAAAATGTAAGATAAAGAAAAATGATAAAAATATAAAGGTTCTGGAATTTTGGTTACTGGCCCAACACTCTTAACCGGTCGGCTACCTGACGCCCTTATGTTAAAAATACAACCTCAAAACTGTCAAATATGAACCTAAATATAACCTATCAATCTAGTGAATACAGTTGCTGATGATTTCAACACGGAAAAACCTTTATATTGTTAAACTTTCTTTCTCTTTTATATATCTTTGTGGTTATTTTGGGGGGGGGGGCGAACTGGTGTAAGTTGACTGCATCAATAGTTCAATTGTTGCAGAGTTGCTTTAAATGCCATGATTGTTGAAAATATTTTTTGTTTAATGAAAAAGGCAATTTTCTCCTGAATCATATGGTCTGTCCACTAGACTATTTCAATTTGACTCTGGTTTCATGATGATCTTTTAGACTGGTTCAAGGGAACACCTTACAGATACAGGTATTGCCCTTCAGAGTTTCTGTATTCTGTACAAAACCCTGGGAATCTGTGCATTGAGTCTTCTATTCACATTCACGACTATCACACTCTGCATCTGTCATACAGATGTAGGATGTTAATTCGAGCCAGTTTTCTACAGCAGGAAAATAACCCTGCAGAAATATTTGAATTATTATGTGTATTATAATTAATGAACATTATTGTAGGGGTTGATGCATTTTTCGTAAAGGACAATCTAATCTGAAATGTGGAAGTGGAAACCGCAAACTTCCGAAACCTTTTTAAACCTCAAAAACACTACATATTTTAAATTAAGATTCCACATCTGTAATTGGAGTATTCTCACTGAAGTAATATTTAATAATACTAATGATAGTTATTCTACTGTACACGATTTACGGAGATAATGTCGTCAGAGTGCATGATTTATCCAATGCAACAAAGTTAAAACACATCACATGTTCAATATTTAATATTTGTGGCCCATGTTGGAACTACCACATTTTTGGTTGGTGGAGACTGCATATTCCAAGCATGCCAGACTGAGCGGCCAGACGGTATTTAATGATGAATGGATATCAAATGGATATCTGTCGTTGAATGATATCCATCAAATGGATGTCAAATACATGCCCACTGCTTTGAAGTCTCTTAAAACAGTAAGTGGTACAAACAGTTCATACGTGACCTCACCAGCCCCCATCCCGTTATTACTTACACACTATACATCCAAGAGTATCAATACTGTCCATGGTGCTGAATCTCTGATTGCATCAATTGGTGCCCAGCCTCCATAGGCGCTATTTGCTTGTTTGTTTATTTATACCGTTCCTAATATGAAACACACACACACACACACCATCCCCTGATTCCTGGTGTCTAAAGAGATGTTGGCCTACAGCATAGAATGGCATATTATAAATCAAATTTAATAAGATCTCTGTGGCCTACAGTGGGTTATCAATCCTGCACCATGGTTCATGCACCTTTGTGTAAGTGACCCATCTTTCCATCTGTCCTCCTCAACTGTTGCCTAGAAACCAGCAGTGGATTAGAGTTGGAACATGGACGATACAGTAGATCATCACATTCAGATGCACCCAACCCCCGGGATACAACCATAACTGTTCTCCCCAAGGTGGCAGGACATTGCCTTATAGGTTACCATCTTGTACTGCTCTTATGTCTCAGTGTCTCAGAAAGCAAGATGCATCCTGTTACACTTTTGATCCGTCCCTTTGTGTTGAGGACAAAGAGCCTTAAGGCCCGCATCATTCCCGATCACCCGCCACCTGGTTTGATAATAAAATGCTGCAGGATTAGGTGGAAACGAGAAGCCGTTATTATGGTGATCCTCACACTCAGTGATGTAATAGCACCTTGAAAATGGGCACGTAATCTGGGGATTAGCCACATTAACATGCTTGAAGTAAAGTAAACCTAATTTCCATAGAGCCACCCAACAACCGCTGTTTCAGAGGTGGCAGTTAGCCAATGTCTGCTGTTGCTCACATTATGTCATATAGGCCTATAATGCTGAACTGTGGAGGCTTCTGAGTTGAGGAGGGCTCATAATAACACCTGTAATCGTATCAAACACATCAAACACGTGGTTGATACCATCCCATTGACTCGATTCCAGCCATTGTTATGAGCCGTCCTCCCCTCAGCAGCCTTCACCGGTGTGGAGGTGTAGGTTTTGGTTAGGATGAGCATTTGGTTGATTTACCACATGTATAGTCAACCTTGTTGAGTTATGTGGAGATTCAATTCAGTGATTTCAGAGTACTGTTGCTTCTTCCTAGTGTAGCAGGTGGTGCCAATATGACTGTGTGCTTTCTTATGGCTAGGTGACACCTTTCCAAGATGGCAACAGTGGAGAAGCATGTGTAGATCTTGGGCTCTATCCCTAACCTGAACTCTCAGTTACATCATTAAGTTTAGTCCTTATACAGCACCATGGCCAGCTCCCTCCCCTCCACAGACTACAGACTACAGACCACAGACCAACCTTACAATAGAGGCCTTGAGACCATACGACAGAGCCAAAGCTTATACAGTTGAAGTCTGAAGTTTACATACACCTTAGCCAAATACATTTAAACTCTGTTTTTCACAATTCCTGACATTTAATCCGAGTAAAGATTCCCTGTCAATTAGGTCAATTAGGATCATGTCATGACGTTGGCCTGGGGGGAGGTTTATGACAGTCATAAATACCTCTTCTCCCCTTTTTCCTCTCTCTACCCTACTGATGTTACATTTGCAAACCCCTTTTGTTAACATAGAGATTCTGGGAACATCAGAAGGTGGGGGGAAATGAACAATATTCTGGTAATCCGACCAATTGAACATATGCGGTGGTACTGAATGAATATGATGTCAGTTTGGTTGTCATCTGAGACATTCTCATCAATGATAAGATGGCAAACTCTACAGTGGAAAGTCTACACATCAGAGTTATCAGATTCACATGGAATTGTTGTTTAAATGTTTGAATATGAAATTATTCGTGATGGGATGAAATGTGATTTTAGCTTCTAAAATGTGAGATTTGGGTTTTCATAAAATAGGGCTCTGCTCAATCAGTGGCCCGCCCCTGTGAAGGGACATGGGCTATAAAACTTTTTAAACACACCCTTCCTATATAAGCCCTTGACGACAATATAACCTCCTGTTCCGAGGATGTGGGGATGATGGTCAGATGTCAGAATGGTTCAAATAATAACTACCGAACAAAGCCAACATCAGCGTGAGCTTTGGTTGCGAATGGTATGAACTTTGAACTTCTTATTCACTACAGAAGTGATACCTCCTAGCCGTTGAGATAGCAACAGCCGCTGCAAACTAGGGTTAGGAAGGAACAGACAGAGTATCCCGTCTATCACACAACGACGTTACTTGAACGTATCCAATTGACAACTAGAGACATTCTTCATAGGACAAAGGCCTCGGTTGGACAACACGGCCTTCCATCACCAACCTACCGAAGCGCAGCTCAGAGTAAATATTTATTGCATTTTCCTTTTCCAAATGGGCGGTAATTTAGAATGCAAAATATACTGTATTTACGATAGCACAGCTTTGCCCTTTGTTCCTCAGTCTTCCCACTCTTTCACTCAAACCCAGCCCCTTTTCTTTTGTGTAACCAGCTGTCATATCTGTTCCACTCGCTAGGGACTTTTTCCTTTATGATATAATTTGTAATCAAGTTATGATTTAAATATGTGTATGTGTAATTCTGTGTGATTAGTTAGGTATTTAGTAAATAAATAATTAAACCCAATTTTGCATTGCTGATTCAACTTGTTAGCCAGGGTTCGTGCAGATACATGTAGATACTTTTGTACCTGTTTCCTCCAGCATCTTCACAAGGTCCTTTGCTCTTGTTCTGGGATTGATTTGGACTTTTCGCACCAAAGTATGTTCATCTCTAGGAGACAGAACGCGACTCCTTCCTGAGCGTTATGACGTCTGCGTGGTCCCATGGTGTTTATACTTGCTTAGGATGAACCAGACTTGGATGGATGAACCAGACTTTTGGAGGATGAACCAAACTTGTGGATGAACCAGACTTGTGGAGGTCTACAATTTGTTTTCTGAGGTCTTGGCTGATTTCTTTTGATTTTCCCATGTTGTCAAGCAAAGAGGCACTGAGTTGGAAGGTAGGCCTTGAAATACATCCACAGGCCATGACATAATTTTCTGGAATTTTCCAAGACGTTTAAAGGCACAGTCAACTTAGTGTATGTAAACTTCTGACCCACTGGAATTGTGATACAGTGAATTATAAGTGAAATAATCTGTATGTAAACAATTATTGGAAAAATTACTTGTGTCATGCACAAAGTAGACGTCCTAACCGACTTGCCAAAACTATAGTTTGTTAACAAGAAATTTGTGGAGTGGTTGAAAAACAAGTTTTAATGACTACAACCTAAGTGTATGTAAACTTCCGACTTCAACTGTAGCTATGTGTGAAGAAAGTGACTGCATTGCCAATATGACACCTCCCACTGGGAACACACTGGTTGAATCAACGTTGTTTCCACGTCATTTAAAATAAATTACGTTGAACAACATCGAATTGACGTCTTTTCTCAGTGGGCTGTTTACAATTCAGTGAAACATTCTTGGCCACTCCCTCATTCTACATGAGATGGTCTTGTGTAATTACTCTTAATTTGATCTGGGAAAATATTCAAACTCAATGAGACAGAAAGAATCCCACAGTCTATCAAAGGCAATCACATTGTCTTTTTCTCACTCGCTTATCACTCCCTCTATCTTTCTGTGTGTGTGCGTGTGTGATGTGTGTGTGTGCGTGTGTGATGTGTGTGTGCGTGTGGGTGTGTTTGTGTGTTTGAGTCTCTGAGTGCGTGGCTGTCAGTCTGACTGTAGTTCAAATAGAGGGTTTCTTCAGACTGAAGTTGCTCCTACTGTATACTTGGCAACAGAGTGGGTAGCCCTACTCAACACAACAGGCGTATGAAGTGACATGTGGAGGAGAAATCAATTTGTTGCACTCTAGTAATAAAGATGTGTATACTGTAAGAATGGATTATACTCAAGACTCAAGAATAGGGAGGGATTTTATTGAAGTCCAAAACCTCAGACATGCACATTTTTGGTGACTAGTTGATTAGCTAGTGAGGTGTGTTAAAGCAGGGCTAGCACAAAAATGTGTGTTCCAAGGTGTCCCCTACGAATGAATATAGAAATACTGGTTTACACAGTAATGGTACCCATGTTGGTTTGCAGTTGTGCAGTACTTCTATTTGACCACATGATGGCAGTGTGACTCAGCTGCTCACAGTAACTTCAATGCTTCTTTCTTTGTTCTCCTGCCAATTTTGTACTATTCAGTTTTTTCCTATAATGCCTATTAAAGAAAAAGCTAACACATTCTGGGGTTAAAATAAATAGCCTTTCACAGTTCATTTAATTGACTTTTTTGGTACATAATCAAGGTAATTCCGTCTAACGCAAACAAGAATAGCACTGCTTGTGAGATTGGTTGCTAAATAAAGCAAGCACTGTCTGACAAACTACTGCTTTAGTCCAACAACTATGACACCTGTTTTCATGAACATTTGTATAACGTTGTCAGTAGCACTTCATTTAACGGTGCCATTTCCTCTATTTCCTGGTAGGAAATGATGTGGTAACAATGGGTACATTCGGCTAATTCAAATAAATACAATTGTAACTACCTGGTACAGAACAAGTGCATGTTTTGATGAATTCCAAAGAAATAAAAAAGTAATTAATAAGTTATTATTATGTAATACATTTTCACCATATGTTCGTGTTATCTATATGTATTTTCTTCATGTTGCTACAGTGTATGGAGTGGAAACTGAGGTCTTAGCTGGACTTTGGTCCCCTTCTCAAGGTATCTTCTTAATTATCCTGTCCCCACCCCTGTCTGGTGTATGTGTGTGTTTGTGTGTTTGTGTGCCTGGTCTGTCCGAGGTGCTGCTGTCCTCACCCCCTGCAGGTGTGGTGGGTTACCCCACGCTGATGTGTTTAATTGTGTACAAGTCCCATGACTCGCTGGCGACTGTCCCTCCCCCGCTGTGCCAAGGAGGACAAGGGCGACACAGGGCCCAGACGTGCTTGGCTGCGTATAGTTTTATACTTTTGATCAATATTACCTTCTCCCTTGTCCTATTAACAAATGAATGAGAAAAGGTCCCACCCACAGGCAAAATATGCCTATTTTAGGAAACATTCTATCCACCCCTCACTCCTTCAGCCCAGGCCAGCTGAACTGTCTCTCTAGGCAGTGGGGTGGATATTTGTATTTATTTATATAATTGTGGAGTGAAGCTGGCTGGCTATGGCCTGCCCCTTCTTCTTCCACTCATCCTCCATCTCTTCCTCTTTCCCTGCCTTCCTCTCTCCAGCGTTCTCTCTCTTCCTCCCTCCCTCCGTCGTCCTCACCCATCTGGGCTGGTAAATAAGGCAGGGTGTGTGAGAATCTCATTACCGCGACACAAAGCAGCATTTCCTCTGAGGATTCAGTATGTGTGTGTGTGTATCAGAGTGTGCCGTGTGTGTGTGTGTCATGTGTGTTGTCTGTGTGCCGTGTGTGCATCTGTGCCGTGTGTGTGCCGTGTGTTTGTTAGCCAGGTTCAATCACCACTCCGCTGATGGGGAGGGAGGGAGAGGCAGCTGGGGCCTCCCTTTTCCAGGCCTTCAATTTCCCTCCCAGTCCAGCCACTGGAGTGTGTAATTACTATGGGGGGGCTGGCATGGAGGTGTGATCCCTTCTCCTGGTAACACCACCCCCTCCACACACCCCACCATTCCTCCCTCTACCCTCCATACAGGCACCCCCTTCCACCCCCCAAGTCACACACTGAGCACCCATGATCTCCAACTGAGACCTCCATGACACACTCTTCCATGCATGCACGCACGCACACACACACACACACACACACACACACACACACACACACACACACACACACACACACACACACACACACACACACACACACACACACACACACACACACACACACACACAGTCTTCTGTTCATACACTCATACCCTTCCTAGTTAGTGTATTGGTGTGTATTCACTTGTACAGTGTACTCTGCAGTATGCTGGCGCCAAGTCCTTTGTTGGCACCATTTAGCATTTTCACACTGTCGTCTTGCTGTATGACACTTCTCACAGCTACAGTGTGCAGAGGAGAAGGGTCTAAAAGGTCACTGCAGCTATGGTCTGAGGAAACTGGTTGATAGGATACAAACCTATTATATTGACAGGTTATGTTTGTTTGATGTATATGGCTGTTCCTTTGTAAAACTCCAACCAAATGCAATGCACCATAAAATGTGTTTTCTGAGATCTCCCTGCAAGACCCATAAATGAGAAGATAAAGGACGCTCGCTCGTGAGTCACTCACCATACAGACACAAACATGTACATATATGTACACACATACACTTCCCTATATGGACTGCATAGATCTAACCAACCCTTGTCTATAATGTTGGCTCTACATGCAATTCATCATGAAGCCAGCCCTCTCTGTCTTTCTCTCACTCTCTCTCACACACTCCCTCACACACACTCTCTCTCTCACACACACTCTCTCTCTCACACACTCCCTCTCACCCACGCTCTCTCACACACTCTCTCTCACACACACACTCCCTCCAACACGCACACTCTCTCTCACACTCTGTCTCTCTCTCATTCTCATTCTCTCTCTAATGTATGTGTGTGTGTGTGTGTGTGTGTGTGTGTGTGTGTGTGTGTGTGTGTGTGTGTGCGGGGGGTTGTGGCTGTGTGACAGAGGCTGGCTCTTTGAGGATTCTGTGGCACTTGCCTGCATTCCTCTTTGAAGCGGTTTGATGACCGCACAGGGCACTCCACCACAGGAGGCAGTGGAGGGGTGTGCTGCATGGCTGTCATTTGTATACAGCTGTTTCTTTCATCTAGTCCTGCCTGCCCCCCACCCCACACCCCTCCCTCCTGTCTCCCTCCACTAAACACAGATTCTGGCCTTTCTAGAGTTCTGTGCTAGTCGTGAAAAATAATAATAATGTGGACTGACTGCTGCTTGGCTGGATGAAGGATCTAGAAATAAAAGTGACAGCTATAGATCTAGAAGGAAATAGAATGGCCATGATCAGTTCAAAATGCATCAATCAATCAATCTTCATCATACTGCATAGGCCACCTAAAACAAATATCAATGAATGTCCCGTACACCAGAGTTCTGTGCTCACCTGTCTGGTGGCTGGTCCTGTCTCAGAGAGACAGGCTGAGACATGGGCCAACTGGAGGCTGACAGGGTCCACCTGGGGCATCTCTGTGTTACACCACACCACACACTCCTGTTAACATGGCCCAGATACTAACGCTACACAGGTGCTCCGCGAGCCAGTGTTAATTGCTGCTAATTGATGTAGCGGCGCATTGAGGCATATGTGGTTTCTGTGTGTATTCTAATGAGAGGAAGGAGGTCTGGAGGTGCTGTATGCCAGCATGGCAGACAAGTCATGACAGTACACTACTGTACGTGACAATAGATGTTACTAGTTTTGGTACCAAACATAGAAATGGACAACTTCACAGGGGTATCAGCAATGTCTCCATGATCAGAACATCTAAAATCTAACTGTCAGAATCTAACTGAATAATTGAAACTCCCTTCTCACTGTATTTCTGTTATGTATTGTGTACCATGATACCTTGACAAGAGGCAATAGTTTCTACAACAACTAAGTTAGAACACAAGAACAGAGTGATAGGCAGCCAGACAAAGTGATACTAGTCTCTCTCTCTCTCTCTCTCTCTCTCTCTCTCTGGCTCTCTCTCTCTCTCTCTCTCTCTCTCTCTCTCTCTGGCTCTCTCTGGCTCTGTTCCACAGAACAAGAACTTTGAAATAATTACTCTTTTTGATTGTAATTCTGCCTCAAAGAAAATATGCTTGATTTCCACTGTGAATTATTCTAGCCTTAGTGGCTGATTTATCAAAAAAGGAGGGTTGCATTTGTAATAAAGCAGAATAAATGATTTCTTGGTGTTAATATTGGATATTTGATTGAAAAGGATACAGGAGCAGTGTAAAATTGTCCAGTAAATTATTGTGTTGCAGCCAGGCTTGCTATTCTGAGGCGGGCGGGCGGGCTCAGAGGATATTGACAGATAATGGCTTTTCTCTTTGTTAAAGATTGGTAATTACAGAGCTCTTATTGTCATTACCAGCCCATTTTCATTGTTCTGTGTTGAATGATTTTCTTATTTTTGCTACGTATGTGTTTGTGGGCATGTGGGTGGACATGGTGTGTGGGTGTGTTTGTGTGCGTGGGTGGACTTGGTGCGAGTGGGTGTGTTTGTGTGCGTGGGTGTGTTTGTGTGCGTGGACATAGTGTGAGTGGGTGTGTTTGTATGCGTGGGTGTGTTTGTGAGCGTGTGGGTGTTTGTGTGCGTGGGTGGACATGCTGCGAGTGGGTGTGTTTGTGTGTGTGTGGGTGGGTGGACATGGTGCGTGGGTGTGTTTGTGTGCGTGTGGGTGGGTGGACATGGTGCGTGGGTGTGTTTGTGTGCGTATGGGTGGGTGGGTGGACATGGTGCGTGGGTGTGTGCGTGGGTGGACATGGTGCGTGGGTGTGTTTGTGAGCGTGTGGGCGTTTGTGTGCGTGTGGGCGGACATGGTGCGTGGGTGTGTTTGTGAGCGTGTGGGTGTTTGTGTGAGTGGGTGGACATTGTGCGAGTGGGTGTGTTTGTGTGCGTGTGGGTGGGTACACATGGTGCGTGGGTTTGTTTGTGTGCGTGTGGGTGGGTGGACATGGTGCGTGGGTGTGTTTGTGTGCATGGGTGGACATGGTGCGTGGGTGTGTTTCTGTGCGTATGGGTGGGTGGACATGGTGCGTGGGTGTGTGCGTGGGTGGACATGGTGCGTGGGTGTGTTTGTGTGCGTGTGGGTGGGTGGACATGGTGCGTGGGTGTGTTTGTGTGCATGGGTGGACATGGTGCGTGGGTGTGTTTGTGAGCGTGGGTGGACATGGTGCGTGGGTGTTTGTGTGCATGGGTGGACATGGTGCGTGGGTGTGTTTGTGAGCGTGGGTGGACATGGTGCGTGGGTGTGTTTGTGAGCGTGGGTGGACATGGTGCGTGGGTGTGTTTGTGTGCGTGTGGGTGTTTGTGTTTGTGTGTGTGTAGGCGGACATGGTGCGTGGGTGTGTTTGTGTGCGTGGGTGAACATGGTGAGTGGGTGTGTTTGTGTGCGTGGGTGGGTGGACATGGTGAGTGGGTGTGTTTGTGTGCGTGGGTGGGTGGACACTGTGCGTCGGTGTGTTTGTGTGCGTGGGTGGACATGGTGGGAGTGGGTATGTTTGTGTGCGTGGGTGGACATGGTGCGTGGATTTGTTTTTGTGTGCGTGGGTGGACATGGTGCGTGGATTTGTTTGTGTGTGCGTGGGTGGACATGAAGCGAGTGGGTATGTTTGTGTGTGCGTGGGTGGACATGGTGCGTGGATTTGTTTTTGTGTGCGTGGGTGGACATGGTGCGTGGATTTGTTTGTGTGCGTGGATGGACATGGTGCGTGGATTTGTTTGTGTGCGTGGGTGGACATGGTGCGTGGGTGTGTTTGTGTGTTGTACATCACATCACATCACAACACAACATGTCAGTGTCCATCTCATTTTACCAGCTAGTTAGTGACAGTGGGATACACTACTGTTTAGAGCAGTTTTGTTTGGTGTGTAATCACAATCCTGAGTTTTGTGTTTTTGCTAATGATGCATGGTCCTCCACACCTTGGAAGTGTAGATACATATTTACCATGTCAATAAACCAGTTTGAATAGAATTTAATTGCCTGAGAGAGAGGAGTGGGGGAGAGAGAAAGAGCAAGCTAGAGTGAGCGAGGGGGAGAGACAGCAAGACAGAGTGAGAGAGGGTGAGAGAGAGCAAGACAGGGTGAGAGAGGGGGAGAAAGAGCAAGACAGAGTGAGAGAGACCTATGGAGAGAACATTAATTGTCCATGACTCTGTGACTGTGTCCTCCCCTGTTTGCCTGCCACTAGCCAATCAATAGTTAACGTACTTTGATTATAGAGGGAACACCCCCTCTCTTAAAGAGGCATTGTATACAACATCAATCAATAAGGCCACTGAAAGGCAGCTCTCCATGGGTGCTCTATGAGTCAGTGTGGGAAAACATGTATTTACGTGATGGCTAGCGACACAAACAAAACCACAATTAACGTAAACACAAATCACTGTTTTATGTTGTAACGTAAATGTTTAGTCTGGTTACATGTGGAGCTAATTTGAATTACCATAGATTTTCAGCTTGCATCTTTCCAATGGTACAGTACATAAAATGTTATTTATGACTATGGTAGTATTGTGTAGTAAATGTAGGATGACTACGGTAGTATTGTGTAGTAAATGTAGGATGACTATGGCAGTATTGTGTAGTAAATGTGGGATGACTATGGTAGTATTGTGTAGTAAATGTAGGATGACTACGGTAGTATTGTGTAGTAAATGTAGGATGACTACGGTAGTATTGTCTAGTAAATGTAGGATGACTATGGCAGTACTGTGTAGTAAATGTAGGATGACTATGGTAGTATTGTGTAGTAAATGTAGGATGACTACGGTAGTATTGTCTAGTAAATGTAGGATGACTATGGCAGTACTGTGTAGTAAATGTAGGATGACTATGGTAGTATTGTGTAGTAAATGTAGGATGACTATGGTAGTATTGTCTAGTAAATGTAGGATGACTATGGCAGTATTGTGTAGTAAATGTAGGATGACTATGGTAGTATTGTGTAGTAAATGTAGGATGACTATGGTAGTATTGTGTAGTAAATGTAGGATGACTATGGTAGTATTGTGTAGTAAATGTAGGATGACTATGGTAGTATTGTGTAGTAAATGTAGGATGACTATGGCAGTATTGTGTAGTAAATGTAGGATGACTATGGTAGTATTGTGTAGTAAATGTAGGATGACTACGGTAGTATTGTGTAGTAAATGTAGGATGACTATGGCAGTACTGTGTAGTAAATGTAGGATGACTATGGTAGTATTGTGTAGTAAATGTAGGATGACTACGGTAGTATTGTCTAGTAAATGTAGGATGACTATGGCAGTATTGTGTAGTAAATGTAGGATGACTATGGTAGTATTGTGTAGTAAATGTAGGATGACTATGGTAGTATTGTGTAGTAAATGTAGGATGACTATGGTAGTATTGTGCAGTAAATGTAGGATGGCTATGGTAGTATTGTGTAGTAAATGTAGGATGACTATGGCAGTATTGTGTAGTAAATGTAGGATGACTATGGTAGTATTGTGTAGTAAATGTAGGATGACTACGGTAGTATTGTGTAGTAAATGTAGGATGACTATGGCAGTACTGTGTAGTAAATGTAGGATGACTATGGTAGTATTGTGTAGTAAATGTAGGATGACTACGGTAGTATTGTCTAGTAAATGTAGGATGACTACGGTAGTATCGTGTAGTAAATGTAGGATGCCTATGGTAGTATTGTGTAGTAAATGTAGGATGACTATAGTAGTATTGTGTAGTAAATGTAGGATGACTATGGTAGTATAGTGCAGTAAATGCAGGATGACTATGGTAGTATAGTGCAGTAAATGCAGGATGACTATGCTGCCTTACCAAGCAAAAAGGCAGTAACTGCTCATTTGGTTGAAAATGAGTTAATGTCATTTTTGCTATGTTAAATACATACTTATTCATGTGGACAAGTATCCTGCCTATATTGTATTGTGTTTGGAGAAAACGGGGGGGTCATGTTAGCAGCAACTGCATAAAGTTACTGTTCAACCAAGGCAAAGAAAAGCCATTTTTCTCAGTTCCACGCTATGAACACTTACTGCCTTTTGCTTGGTAGGGCAGATTTGTAGTATTGTGTAGTAAATATAGGATGACTATAGTAGTATTGTGTAGTAAATGTAGGATGACTATGGTAGTATTGTGTCATAAATGTAGGATGACTATGGTAGTATTGTGTAGTAAATGTAGGATGACTATGGTAGTATTGTGCAGTAAATGTAGGATGGCTATGGTAGTATTGTGTAGTAAATGTAGGATGACTATGGCAGTATTGTGTAGTAAATGTAGGATGACTATGGTAGTATAGTGTAGTAAATGTAGGATGACTATGGTAGTATTGTGACAGAACTGTGGGGGTCATCTGAAGGTCTGAGAGTTCTGTGAATCCTCTTCTGTCCTCTTTGACCTGTGACTGGTATTTCTGTCTCAAGCGCCTGTCTTTCCATTACGGCCCCCAAACCCCTGCCTCCCCATCTGCCTGCCTCCTGCCTAACTCTCTGCATATACTAAATGGAAAAAGATGAGGGTCGAATCTAAACCTAAATGATGAAGGCTTTTTGGGGCTTTTGCACTTTGTTCTCCCCCTAAAATTGCTTTCCCCACAATTTCCAACACTCTGCAATTTAACCCATTTGGGAAGGGAAATTTACCATTGCTAAATGTTTCATTTCCCTTTTGGTAGATTTGAGGAAGTATGGTTCAATTTCCGACATCTCAAATTCATAATGCTTCCTGAATAAGAAATAATAGCGAAAGAAATGCAGCTACATTATGTTATGTATTCCAATGTTCTTTGGAAATGCCTTTTGGGTTCAAGAACGGAGGCAAAGTAAAGCTAAGACTTAGGGGATGGGAGGAGCGGTGTAGCTGACCCTGACCCTTCATCTTTGACCTTTGATCTTGCTGTCATAAAGCCTGGGGGCCTGTGGGGGCCCCCACTTGGTGAACCCCATAAGGTATGGCAACGTTGAGAGAGAGAGGGGGCAGAGAGGACTGACTCTACTCTCCAAAATGTTCTTCTCTTTGCCATGCAGGGTTCTTTGCGTATGGCAAAGGGTGCAGACACTGAGTTAAGAGGATTAGTGACTTGAAAAAGGTAGCCGTCATTTAATTGAAGGCTTACAGGCTGCAGCAGAAAAGATGAGCAGTCAAAGTGAAGGTAACCCAGCCCAGAACATCCTGAAGAGACCACATTTGCCAAAGTCCATGTTTCCCTCCTCTCCTCTCGCCTCGCCTCCTCTTCTCCCTTAGTAGCAGCACATCATGCTTTATCGCCAGGCCCCAGCTTCTTAAAAGACGTTTACACATTTCACAATTTTAATCTCTTCCGCTGGTGAAAAAGGTGCCTTCAACTCGATTTATTCAAATGCTGTGATCTCTGGGGCTGCCTAGGCTGATTCCCTCCCAGTGTAGCTGGGACATGTTGGAGGTTTATGTTACATGAGCAACTAACTCTGCTGCCTGTAGAACACTTTGATTATGATTATGTGGCAGTGCGCTGTTGTATATTTCTAGGCAGGGTAAAGCAGACTTAGACCTCTCTGAGCCACAACATGCTTTGTCTGGTGGTCAACTCTCCGATGCGTGCATTTGTGAGACATCTCGGGCTCTATTTGATGTCTGTGTCCGGCGCTGTGGAAGCCAAAGAGGTTGTAAACTCCTCCTTAAGTGCACTGCTCGCCGGATAAAATGGGCCACTCAGACGAGTGGAAGAGGTGGAAGTCAAATATGATAATGGGAAAATTGTAAGTTGCTGGGCGGCTGCGCTCGGCAGGGTGTGTGGTGAGAGGAGCAGTGGCGTGAAGGAGAGAGAGAGAGAGAGAGAGCTGAAACACCAAGGCCTCACGAGACAACCCGGCCTTTTGGGTTCCTTTGTGAAAATTAGGATCATATCGCTATGAGTGACTGCCGGACCGTTGGTGAAAGAGGTGGGATCAGATGGAGGTAAGGCAGGTAAAGGATGACCTAATCTGTCCCCTAATAACCTGCTTCACAACCACCGCCTGCCTGATTCAGCAGAAGTATGGTCTGGCTGATAACAGGAGGAGAGGAGGAGAGGGGAGGAGATGCCCCAGCAACCCTCATTATCTGACACTCTGAGGCTGATTGGCCCTGTTAGACTCTGAACTACCAGCGGTCGCTGGCTTGTAGGGGGACCCTCTAACTCTTCCTCTCAATCCCACTCAGTCTCTTTCTCTTACTCTCTCTCTCTTTCTCTATCACCCTGTTGCACTCAACTGAGACATCACACATACACACTTCCAAATATACACCGCACGCACGCACTCACGCAGGCGCACACACACACACACACACACACACACACACACACACACACACACACACACACACACACACACACACACACACACACACACACTTATTTCTATCATCCAGCACTATAAACAAATACAAAACAATGTGTACATAAACAAAAGCCCAATGCTGTTGATGTGAATACATATGCAGTAAGTACAATGCTGTTGATGTGAATACATATTCAGTAAGTACAATGCTGTTGATGTGAATACATATTCAGTAAGCACAATGCTGTTGATGTGAATACATATTCAGTAAGCACAATGCTGTTGATGTGAATACATATTCAGTAAGTACAATGCTGTTGATGTGAATACATATTCAGTAAGTACAATGCTGTTGATGTGAATACATATTCAGTAAGTACAATGCTGTTGATGTGAATACATATTCAGTAAGCACAATGCTGTTGATGTGAATACATATTCAGTAAGCACAATGCTGTTGATGTGAATACATATTCAGTAAGTACAATGCTGTTGATGTGAATACATATTCAGTAAGCACAATGCTGTTGATGTGAATACATATTCAGTAAGCACAATGCTGTTGATGTGAATACATATTCAGTAAGCACAATGCTGTTGATGTGAATACATATTCAGTAAGCACAATGCTGTTGATGTGAATACATATTCAGTAAGTACAATGCTGTTGATGTGAATACATATTCAGTAAGTACAATGCTGTTGATGTGAATACATATTCAGTAAGCACAATGCTGTTGATGTGAATACATATTCAGTAAGCACAATGATGTTGATGTGAATACATATTCAGTAAGCACAATGATGTTGATGTGAATACATATTCAGTAAGTACAATGCTGTTGATGTGAATACATATTCAGTAAGTACAATGCTGTTGATGTGAATACATATTCAGTAAGCACAATGCTGTTGATGTGAATACATATGCAGTGAGCCACTCTGTCCCAATATAGGTATCTCAAGGCAGTTTTTGATTTTATTCCCACTCACACTGACTTGACAGTATTTCTCTGAGAAAGTCACTGCTTCCACGGTCTCACGGTATCAACTATTAGACAACAACTTAGGTTGCACGTCTTGTTACTCATGTAATACTACTAATTGAAATTGTGCAGTTTGCACCAAAGGGTTTATTCATAACAGTACTGCAGTGCACTTCCAATATTCTTTCTAAATGGCATTCATAAGTCTATGTACAAGGTGTATGTGTGTATGAACCCTTCACCCGCCTTTCCACTCCTCTCACATCCCTGAATGTGGCTAGAAGACAACAAGGCTTCATGTTTTCCTTAAATGCTGGGATTAGTGCCTCCAGCATCATTTGATTAGACAAGGCATGGCCTTGATTGCACCCAGTCCTATTTGTTTCCTGGCCCTAGGAGGTAATCACCCCCGTTATGTGTCTCCTCCTCCTCCTCCTACTGTATTTTTCAGGTGTTCCTGTCTCACGCAGTAGAATGTGCCTTGGCCCAGTCTTCCATTGGCTTGGCTCCCTGTCTCCCTCCCCCATCACTGCTGAATGAAATCCTATTAAATGATCCTTCACTCTCTCATAGTTGCTTTGTTTTTCTGTTTAAAGAGACCCTGGCTGTGTGTGGTGCCGAGGAGAAGAGAGGAGGAGAGGAAAGTGGATTATGAGTCACTCACTGCCAAACAGGGGGAGTAGGGGGTAGGAGGGAGGAGAGAGAGTGGGGATGGGTGTTTGCGTGAGGCACTGATGCATGGCATGGCACCACCAACACACGTTCATTTCTACGCACATACATAATCACAAATGTCTGCATGCACATATGCATAAGCACACATAAATACATACAAAAAACACATGCCTGTATAGAGACACACAAACAGTCACGCACGCACACACACACACGCACGCACGCACGCGCACACACACACACACACACACACAAACACACACACAGGCACACTTGGACGAATTGTAAATACAAATTGCTGGGTGCAATGCCGTAAAACTACAGCCGGCCCTCCAGTAATGAAAATTGCAGTGTAGCCGTTGGCTATGGCTCTGCCAAATCAGAACGCTACAAGTGATGCTGCCAATAGTGCCTGGGTGGCCTGGTGTAGGTTTGTATGTCTATGGGAGCCCAACTGCAGTTTTACTGATATGATGCACAATCATTGAACTAGCCCAATCAGCAAGTCTCTGTACCTAACATACCATTGTCTAGGGACTAGGCCCCCCAATGACCTTTAACAGACAGCAGCCATACTCCCTCATCTCAGATCACTTTACAGCCGCCTTTTCTACACATGTTTTAGTCATCCAACAGGTGATTTCTCCTCTAGGTGGTCAGTGGCTGATTACCAGCTTCTATTTACTGTAATTTACTCTAAACACTATGAGGCCAGTCCCGGAGGCAGATGAATCCTAATGAATCCTAATCCTTTCTCAGAGACTTCTTCCAAGCCGCCGGTCTGCAAATCAAATCAAATGTTATTCGTCACATACACAGTTTACAGCAGGTATAAAAGGTGCAGTGAAATGGTTGTGTGATAGCAACATTCTAGTACAATAATCAATATCAAGAATTTAAAAAAAAAAATAATAAGTAGTAGAAGAGGTAGTATAGTAGTATCCTGGTATATACACAGTAGGATATACAGCATAGATAATGAATGTGCTATGTCAAGAATGACTGTATTTACAAATACATTGTGGGTAGTATATTCAAATCAAATCAAATATTATTTGTCACATGCACCGAATACAACAGGTGTAGTAGACCTTACCGCCAAACGCTTACTTACAAGCCTTTAACCAACAATACAGATTTTTTTTTATTTTTAAGTACCAACATTTTTTTTATAATAGTAAACTAAAATAAGCATTTAAAAAAAACGAGGCTATTTACAGGGGGTACCGGTACAGAATCAATGTGCGGAGGTAAAGGTTAGTCGAGGTAAATTGAGGTATTATGTACATGTAGGTAGGCATAAAGTGACTATGCATAGATAATAAATAATAAACAGTGAGTAGCAGCAGTGTAAAAAAGGGTGTCAATACAAATAGTCCCGGTAACCATTCAATTAACTGTTTAGCAGTCTAATGGCTTGAGGATAGAAGCTGTTTTGGAGCCTTTTGGAGCTAGACTTGGTGCTCTGGTACCACTGGCCGCGCGGTAGCAGAGAGAACAATCTATGACTGGGGTGGCTGGAGTCTTTGGCAATTTTTAGGGCCTTCTTCTGACACTGCCTGCTATAAATGTCCTGGAGGGCAGGAAGCTTGGCCCCAGTGATGTACTGGACCATACGCATTATCCTCTATAGCACCTTGCCGTCGGATGCCGAGCAGTTGCCATACCAAGCGGTGATGCAACCAGTCAGGATGCTCTCAATAGTGCAGCTGTAGAACTTTTTGAGGATCTGAGGACCCATGCCAAATCTTTTCAGTCTCCTGAGGGGGAGCGGGCGTTGTCATGTCCGCTTTACCACTGTCTTGGTGTGTTTGGACATGATAGTTTGCTAGTGATGTGGACGAAGGAACTTGAAGCTCTCAACCCGCTCCACTACAGCCCGTTAATGTGAATGGGGGCGTGCTCAGCCCCCCCTTTTCCTGTAGTCCACAATCAGCTATTTTGTCTTGCTCACGTTGAGGGAAAGGTTGTTGTCCTGGTACCACACTGTCAGGTCTCTGACCTCCTTCCTGTAGGCTGTCTCATCATTGTCGGTGATCAGGCATACCACCGTTTGTGTCGTCGGCAGACTTAATGATGGTGTTGGAGTTGTGAGTGGCCATGCAGTTGTGGGTGAACATGGAGAACAGGAGGGTCTAAGCATGTACCCCTGAGGGGCCCCTGTGATGAGGATCAGCACGGCAGATGTGTTTTTGCCTACCATCACCACCTGGGGGTGGCCCATCAAGAAGTCCAGGATCCAGTTGCAGAGGGAAGTGTTTAGTCCTAGGGTCCTTAGCTTAGTGATAAGCTTTGAGGGCACTGTGGTGTTATGCTGTAGTCAACAAACACCATTCTGAGCTTCTACTCAACAAACACCATTCTGACATAGGTCTTCCTTTTGTCCAGGTGGGAAAGGGCAGTATAGAGTGCAATGGAGATTGCGTCATCTGTGGAACTGTTGGGGCGCTATACAAATTATAGTGGGTCTAGGGTTTCTGGGATGATGGTGTTGATGTGAGCCATGACCAGCCTTTCAAAGCACTTCATGGCTACAGACCTCAGTGCTACGGGGCAGTAGTCAGGTTACCTTGGCTTTCTTGTGCACAGAGACTATGGTGGTCTGCTTGAAACATGTCGTTATTACAGACTCGGTCAGGGAGAGGTTGAAAATGTCAGTGAAGACACTTGCCAGTTGGTTGGCGCATTCTCTGAGTACGTGTCCTGGTAATCCGTCTGGCCCTACGGCCTTGTGAATGTTGATTTGCTTATAGGTCTTACTCACATCGGCTACGGAGAGCATGATCACACAGTCGCCCGGAACAGCTGTTGCTCTCATTCACAGTTCAGTGTTGCTTGCCTCGAAGCGAGCATAGAAGGCATTTAGCTCATCTGGTAGGTTACGTCACTGGGCAGCTCGAGCCTGGGTTTCCCTTTGTAATAGTTTGCAAGCCCTGCCACATCTGACGAGCGTCAGAGCTGGTGTAGTAGGATTCAATATCAGTCCTGTATTGGTTGCGCAGTTGAATAAATAGCATAAAACAGCAGCGTTGACTGTGTGTTTGTGTGTATGTGTGTGCTTGTGTGTGTTTGTTTATGGATGATTGTGTGCATGTGTGATTGTGTGATTGTGTGTAAGGGTTGGATGTGTGGAGAGTCAGTGCAAATAGTCTCTAAGGTGCACACTGTACAGTATTTACAGTTGCTAATTGACTCACAATGCATTCACCATTAAGGGCTCACCAAGTACCAGGCACCCAATTTCCCAGGCTTGCTGGATAGTTAGCGGTGTCATTAGGCTAGGTCTCTCCCAAATCGTTCTCCAATCTCCTGCCTAGCGGGGGGCCTCGTCGGGATAATTCCAGGGCATCATCAGGATTGTTTTCACAACATTGATCAGATTAGTGCTCAGTGGGAGCCTCTTGCTCAGGCACACAGGTCTAAAATAGACCCCCTCCAACCTGTCCCTCCACCTCGCCCCTACACTGCACGTTTTGACAAGCAAAGTTAACTTGAAATGAGCATATTTGCAAGTTGTTTTTTGAAGAACAGACATAAGTCTCTGACTGACATCAATGCTGAATTTCACCACTCTATTTCTCCCTCTCTACCTTCCTCTTGCTGCCTCTCTATCCTCACCCCTCCTTCTCTCCCCCTTCTCGTTCTCCTCCATGCTGTATGTCTGCTGTCTCCTTCAGAGTGCTGATTTGCATCTGAAACAACTTTGGATCGATTCTCTGTTCTCTCCATCACACACGAGAGGCATTTGGCCGAAATAACAGTGGTGTGGCGTGTTTGTATAGACCAGTCTCTCTACGTGTCCAGAGTACTCAGGAAACTCAATGCACAACCATCATTTAGGTCTGTGCAGGCAAAACAGTGAGGATGAGTACACTGGAGAGCCATGACATGTTTTATACAGTATCCCTTGCATGGAGAATCCAATGTGCCATTTCATATGTTCTTAAAACATAATCTTCAGCAAAAAGCAAATCAGATGTCAAAATGTCAAATGTCAAAAATGCATTGAAGTGTCTCATATAATCTTGTGCATAGTCAATTGACGCATGCAGGGTATTTAAGATGTTCTATTTGCGGTGGGTTGAGGTCTTAGGTGTGTAGAGAGACTTCAGCGTACCCTCTAGATGACATCATCACATGTTGTTCCCTGTCTGTCCCCCATCTGTCCCTGCGGCATGCTGTGAGTGTTCTCATGTCTGTTCTAGCCAGGCCAGGCCGAGCCATGGCTCCTCGAAAGCTGCCTGCCTCATTACCGGAATGAACTTTTTAATTACTTTCACCCACTCTGAGAAAAAACGGCACCCATTAAGAGGATGTAATTGCCTTTTATATCATTTACTTAGCCCAGGCCACTAACCGGCAGCCATTTTCCATCTCAATAAACTCCGTATCTTTCAAGCAGTTGATCGCGTTCCCTTTTTCTTCACATTCAGAGACAGCTAAAGTAGTTGTCCGACGAAGGGAGTTGGACTGAATATTGGGCCTATGACAGTCTAGGCTGGAGATGTTACTCGCTGGCTGGCCTATTTGGATTGTCGTGGACTATTTGCAGATGTAACTGACTTGCATTTATTTGTAATTGCAGCAAACAAATTTCAAATGGTATAAAAGTAACTTGTATCAAAATTAGTAAAAGTTATTTTCAATCTGCTCCTTATTTTTATAAACCCACTGGTATTTAAAACTTAACAATGTCATTTCGAATCCATTAATGCATAAGTGTTTCATTACATTGCTAATATATAGTTTTGTTACCTTAATATTCATATTTAATTGTACATAGTTATTATGGGGCTTGTTTGTTCTCTATTAAACACAGTTATAGTCACTGCTCTGTAATAATGCAAATACAAGAAACGGCTTGTAAATTACTTTTTGTAATTGCTTTTACAAACTGTAAATTAGTATTTTATAACTTGTCTTAAAGGCTTATTTCCATAATCATTAGTAGCCATGAACAAGAAGTAGTCCCAACCCATAGACGATTGAGATTACAACCATAAACTCATACACAGGGATGGAGAATTAAAATGACATCTACTTCTTTTTTAAACATGCTTTATAATTATTTCACACAACCTGGCAAGTAGCCTTAGTAGTGAATAGAGACATATGGGGAGGATTTCATTCCTTCTCTATTTAGAGTTGCCAGACAGCATTAAACAGGGATCCAGTTGAAAGCACATTGTATTCACTCTCCTTAATTAACACTTATACCAGTGTAGATGTGAGGCAAGCTCGTTCTTGCCTCCGAATAATGGGGAGCATTTTCAGTGGTTGGGTTTGTGGACAACAATGCCTGTTTTTAATTCAAAGACAGGTGATATTTGGAAGGCTGCTGTTTTTGCCCCTGAAACCTAGAGCTGGGAGGATGAGAAGGAGGGGAGGTTTTGTCTGCATTGTTGCAGTAGTGTGAAAATAAATATATACATAATTTTTTTTTGTATCTATTTATATATAATAAATATGTGTGTGTGTGTGTGTGTGTGTGTGTGTGTGTGTGTGTGTGTGTGTGTGTGTGTGTGTGTGTGTGTGTGTGTGTGTGTGTGAGAAACAGTGGTGAAGCAAACACAAACCCCTGTGCTGTGGCTGAAAGACACAGTCATTCAATCATGTTTTAATATGTGTGGCCTGCTAGAGAATACTGGGAATGTTGAATGGAGAGAGAGATTAATTTCTTCGACAACACATTCAAAACACATTTAATTCAAAACAAAGTGATTCCTTCTCATTTCCTTTACATTGTTTGCCTGCTCACATCCAGCTAGCCTCTTTTGACTGTGAGCACATCTAAACTGAAGCAAAAATTACAACTTGATGCAAGTGGCTCATTTACAGTGTGCAGTTCCTCCTTTTGACCAACAGGTGTCCCTCTTTTTCTTCAGAAATCCATTGCAAAACTGTTTCTTGTTAGGCTGTGTGTGTGTGTGTGTGTGTGTGTGTGTGTGTGTGTGTGTGTGTGTGTGTGTGTGTGTGTGTGTGTGTGTGTGTGTGTGTGTGTGTGTGTGTGTGTGTGTGTGTGTGTGTGTGTGTGTGTCCGCAGCTAACTCCAAGCTAGTCCCCTCAGTCTTTCCATATCCTGGCCCCTTGCATTTTGATCTGCACATAAAAACACATCACTAACTACCTTTCTGGTGTGCTAGGACAATCTCATGTGCTTTTGTTTAAATCTACCCACTGATGGAAGGGCTTCTCATTTCCTTGGAAATTGCCAGCCAGGCCGAGAGCACAGGAGTATTTTAGTGTTGGGGTGTAACATGGAGATTTTGGAAGGGACTTGAGCTGTATGTTGATGTGAGAAAGTGTGTGTGTATTCTCTCTCTGATGGTGATTGCTCCAGCCCCTGTCTGGCCACCTCTAGCCAGCCACACAGAGTGGTATTTATTGTAATGTATTCCATATGGATGGCTTTGACCCACAGGGAAGTAATGTAAGATTGAGCGCGCTGCCGTTTTATGACCGTCATTAACATTAACCCCAGAAAGCGAGAGTTGAAGGCGGAGGGTTAATCCCATGCTCTTTAATGGATCCCAGCATTCCCAGTAAATAACAGCCTATCTTGGGCCAGTCCATTGGGAAATACCAAATCCAAAACAATATAGCTGTGAAAATGGTTTGCCTGAAACAATCCACACAGACCAGGGTATTGAGTTAGCTTTGTTATGCATGTGTGGTTTTGTATGTCAAGTCCACTGCCTCTGTATGCTATATAATGCATTGTAAATATGTTAACGATAGGTCAGCTTGTTAGCCTGGCAGAGAGCAATACAGATCCAATCTCACTCTACCCCTGGGCAATGACTGTCATTGTCATGAGCAGGACATTCCCGTATGTTGACACTGTACGTGCTGGATAGGGGAAGCACTGTTCAATCTAGACTCTGCTCTATTTCTGTCCCATTAAGTATGTACTTCAGTGGTGGCCCACCCTCCTCCTGGAGAGTGACAGGGTATGCAGGCTTTTGCTCCAGCCCCTCTCTATTACACCTGCATCTACTACTCTTTAAGACCACGATAAGCTGAATCAGGTGTGTTAGAGCAGGGCTGAAACAAAAGCCTGCATATCCACTCTCCTGGAGGAGGGTTGGCCACCCCTGTTCTACTGTATTACAGCTTCATCTCCAGTATCGTGACATGCAGTGCACTACAGTACATTATATTGGCCTGGCTGAAAGGATGCTGTGCGGGTTCCCCATCATCCCACAGACCCCTTCCATGATAAGAGCTCACTGGCGACTCCCCCCTGATGCAGTATTATAGACTGAGACATGAGTAAGGGCACCCAGCTCATTGGGAAGCTGCCTGGGACTGAGAAAGAGAGAGTTACAGCCTGTATAGGGCTGCTCTCCTCTACTCCCCACTGCCGGATCCCTGCTGGATAGTTTTTAAATTATGCTCACAGACAGACAGGGAGGGAGGCCCAACCAGGCAGTCCCAGTCACCATGCCCACCTGGTCCATGGAACCAGGATAGACAGGACAGGGGAAGAAGAGAGGGCTGGTTGCAGGGTGGAGGGTTGTGCATTCTCATTTCTCCACAGTGGATTTATGGAGGGAGGGGAGGGGGGTTATGTGGAACACTGCCACAGAGAATGGCTTCCAGTGTGGCTTTGGCAGAATCAGACTATGTTCCCTTTACTCTCTCATGTTAGCTGGAGATTGTTTCTCTTCCTCTTCCTCTGCTATTCTCTTTCTCTCTCTCTACATCTCTGCAGTTAGACGATTTTCTAATTGCCTTCAATCACTCCTTTTTATGCCTTTTCTATGATAGCTGTCTGTTACTATTGCATGAAAATCCACATTATAGAGCCAACATTCAAATCACATTCAAAATAGCAGACAGACACCTAGAATTAAGTAGGCTCATGATTCTTTCCCGGGTTGAAGAAGAGCTGCTCTAATATCACCGTTTTTCCTAAAACGTAAAGTCCAGTAGTGAGGGAGATTTAGGATGTTGTGCTATAAGTGTCTCTCTGCAGAGCTAGCCTGGTAGTGTCATTGTTCAGGAATAGAGGGAGCTAGGGTGGAGAGAGAGAGAGAGAGGCACATCATGAAGCACAAAGCATATTACTGTAGGAGAGGCTTGCAGACAGCATCACAAAATTCACAGTACTCTTTTCTCTCATCTTTCTCTCTTCACCACTCTCTCTCTTTTCATTCTGCCTTTCTCTCATCTCTCTCTGTGTGTCCCCTCCTCTCTCTGCTTTCTTTTTCTCCTTCCACCGCTTTCAAATGCACATACAGAACATCCATACAAGTGTACACACCACAGGCAGGGATAGGTGGACAGCCTTGCTACCAGGCACATCTGTACTCACAAACTGAGAGCTCTCTCTCTCTCTCTCTCTCTCTCTATTTATCTTTCTCTCTCTCTCCATCCTTTCCTCCTGTCCTCCCTCCTTTCCTCCCTCTTTCTCTCCCTCCCTCCCTTCCTCTCTCATCTCTCTCTTTCCCTCGCAAAGGAAATTGAAATAATGATAATGTGTCCTTCTGACTGCATCAAAATATTGCCACTTCAAAAAAAAGCCGGGAGGCATGAAATGCAAATGGGAATGTGTAGCAGATGGATTGAGGTGCCTTCTTAAAGAGAGGAAGGGGAGGGGGGTGCAGCCTTTGGGGTGACAGTGGGGGGATACTATGGGGGGACAGGGGTGGAATGGAGGGGTATGGGATTGGGTTTGTGTGAGAAGTCATTCGCAGGTTGTTTCTGTTTTCCCAACTCACATGTAATAATGGCTAGATTTATCATCGCTGATGTCGGGCTTTTTGTTTTGCCATCACACGAGTCTGAGTGGGCTCTCTCTCACACGGACACACACACACTTACTTTAAGGACATATCGGGGTCAGCCCGCGCCATATGGAGGCAGGCGCAATTAGTCGCTAACCAGCATGTTGTTTTGACTGCAGTTGTGTTACAGTTCAGTTCCAGTTGGGTAGCTAGCTGCCCCCCTACAGGGAGCCTCTGTCTGGACTCAGAGCCCGTCTGTGCAGGTGGACATACGGCTGCGAAGTTACTCCTCCTACCCCATAAACCCTCTCTTTTTGTCCATCTCGCCAGCCCGATACAGACACTGGAGCAAATCGATCGGTTCTGCCAACTGAGTGGGTATGTGCCTGTCATTCAGAGCACTGGCTGTGTGTAGAGAGAGAGAGAGAGAGAGAGAGAGAGAGATGGAGAAATAAAGAGGGAAAGAGGGATGGAGAAATAGAGAGGGAAAGAGGGATGGAGAAATAGAGAGGGAAAGAGGGATGGAGAAAGAGAGGTAAAGGGGATGGAGAAATAGAGGGAAAGGGGGATGGAGAAATAGAGAGGGAAAGGGGGATGGAGAAATAGAGAGGGAAAGGGGGATGGAGAAATAGAGAGGGAAAGGGGGATGGAGAAATAGAGAGGGAAAGGGGGATGGAGAAATAGAGATGAAAAGAGGGATGGAGAAATAGAGTGGGAAAGAGGGATGGAGAAATAAAGAGGGAAAGAGGGATGGAGAAATAGAGAGGGAAAGAGGGATGGAGAAATATAGTGGGAAAGAGGGATGGAGAAATAGAGAGGGAAAGGGGGATGGAGAAATAGAGATGGAAAGAGGGATGGAGAAATAGAGTGGGAAAGAGGGATGGAGAAATAAAGAGGGAAAGAGGGATGGAGAAATAGTGGGAAAGAGGGATGGAGAAATAGAGAGGGAAAGAGGGATGGAGAAATAGAGAGGGAAAGGGGATGGAGAAATAGAGAGGGAAAGGGGGATGGAGAAATAGAGTGGGAAAGAGGGATGGAGAAATAGAGAGGGAATGAGGGATGGAGAAATGGAGAGGGAAAGAGGGATGGAGAAATAGAGTCGGAAAGAGGGATGGAGAAATAGAGAGGGAAAGGGGGATGGAGAAATAGAGTGGGAAAGGGGGATGGAGAAATAGAGAGGGAAAGAGGGATGGAGAAATAGAGTGGGAAAGAGGGATGGAGAAATAGAGAGGGAAAGAGGGATGGAGAAATGGAGAGGGAAAGAGGGATGGAGAAATAGAGTGGGAAAGAGGGATGGAGAAATAGAGTGGGAAAGAGGGATGGAGAAATAGAGAGGGAAAGAGGGATGGAGAAATGGAGAGGGAAAGAGGGATGGAGAAATAGAGTGGGAAAGAGGGATGGAGAAATAGAGAGGGAAAGGGGGATGGAGAAATAGAGAGGGAAAGAGGGGATGGAGAAATAGAAAAAGCTAGAAATGAGGGGAGGCTGTCTATTTATTGTGAGTGGGTTATGGATAGGATAGTCAGCCAGCAGCATTGTATCTTTTTGTCAGCCGGATATATATATATATATATTTATATATAGGAAAATGCCATGGCCTCCTCAGAACAATATAGCTCTATGTTTGTAAATGCCACCTGAGACCAGATGTGTAGAGGACCTCTAAACATTTCCATTTCCATGTCCATTCATAGTGTTTGCTTGGAAAAGGTTGAGATATGTCTTCTCAAACAGGCACAATTCCCACCTGCTTTCATTATTATAATACAGCACATTGCGCCATGTATTAATATTCAATATATGACACTGCTTGATGAGACCCCAAATTAGGTAAATAGTGGCATATTTGAATTTGGGTGAAATGTGTGTTTGGAATTGCATATGCATTTGCAGATATTTATATGTCTGTCTACATAGGATACTAAAGAAAGCATGGCCCTGCATTGCACAAAAGCCCACTACAAATACATTATTTTGAGTGAAATATTTGCTCAGAATTTCATATGCATTTGCAATCATTCCCATGACTATTTATTTGCATATGATACTGCTTTAAAGTGTGTTATTTGTATTAGGCTTTGGCACGGTACAGTGTGTAATTGTGAAGGTGTGTGACTGTGATATCGATGCAGAGGGTTTGATGTGGTTGTAAGTGTACAGTTAAACAGCAGTGCACCGTGAACCAGCGAAGCGTCAGCGGAGGGGTGTCATATATTAAATGGGAGGCAGCCAGAGACAAATTATGGCCATGTCTTTGTGTTGTTCTTGTCTCTCTCTCACACTCTTGGCATTATATATTTTCACAGCTCAGTGAATCCACCCCACACACTCTCTCTCTCCCTCTCTTCCTCTGTCTCTCCTCACTCACTGGTACGTGCTTGGTGTTCTCACTCTCTCCCTCTCTCCCTCTCTGTTATTTTTTCTCCCTCTCTCCCTCTCTCCCTCTCCCTCTCTGTTATTTTTTCTCCCTCTCTCTCTCTCTCTGTTGCTCTCTCCTTTTCTCCCTCTCTCTCTGTTGCTCTCTCTCTCCTTTTCTCCCTCTCGGGTCATGTTGTATTAGCTCTAGTAGATATAATAGGAGTGAAGGCGTGAGGTTGTTATTTGCATAGAAATAGCATGATGCCCCAGGCAGCATGGGAGAAGGACACAGAGATCATTTGTCTCAAATTTTAATGGAAACTTTTGCTGAGACAGAGATTTTTTCCCTCTCTCCCTCTCCTCCTCAACCCTTCATCCCTCCTCCCCTTCCTCCTCCACCCACATCTCTCCTTCTAGTCTCCACCCCTCCCCATACTCTCCTTTCCCTCTCCGTGAATTAGTGTGGCTCGATTTGAAATTAGATGACATCTCAAATCGCTGCGTGAAACACCACCTCTCACTAACATGTACATTTCAATTGACATTTTTTTATAGAGGCCGGTGTGGATGTATGCTGTTGGAAATAGATGTTTCTGTAGCACTGATACTGGTTCATAGTGTGTCTCTGACACAGCCACAGTCAGGGCCAGTCAGACTTTACACATATTCACATGTATTGCATTCACAATATGAATAAACACACTGCAGCACTAACACTATCCCTCCACTCCCCCCTCTCTTCCTTCCTACTCGGCTGCCCTTGGTCGGGTTGGTGTGACTTTCACCACTGTGCTGCTTGGCACTGCGTGGCGTGGTGCGGGGAGGGGATGGATGGCACCTGGTTGATACTGGGCTGGTGCTGCGTTGGCGCTGGGTGTTTGAGTTCCCGCAATGCTGATGTAGTTGGACAGGGCGTGTGGCGCAGCGCCAGGGAATGTGTCAGCTCTACGTCTCTGACCCGCTGGCACAGACAGAGCCCACTGATGCTATCCAGCCCTGCTCCCCTGCCACACACACACACACACACACACTCTGACGGGCACAATGGGAACGGAAGGAAAGGTGATCCATAAAAATGAGTGGGTGTGTCGAAAGCGCTCTGCTTTACGTTTTTCTTCCGTTTCTTACCACGCAACATCCATACATAGAGCTATCGTACCGCGAGAGTATGGACTTATGTTTTGAAGCCGGAGGATGAGCCTGAGTTGTATTTCACTCTTAGCTTTCCACAAACAATTATACATTTTCAGTTATAAAACTGAAGATAGTTCATTTTTTATTAAAAGTACTGATGATGGGTGTACTGCTGCTTCCAGTGTTGAATGTGTGTCTTATAGTGACTGTCACCTTGATATTGGCTACTAGGTATCTACTTCCAATGCCGTTGCTGGACAGTAGTGCTTGTCAAGCAGGAGCGAAGGGCACTGTGTCCCTGTGTTGTTACCATTAATGCCGTCCCCATTGAGTGCATGTATGTATCAAGGTCACATCTACATGGTTATCAATATTCGTTTATTGTGTAGGCTGCTATCATAGTTGAATAAAAATAATGTGAGGAAAAAAAACACCACCAAAAAATTGAGTGGCAATAAATCTGCCCATTTAGCTGATTCGCTTTCCATACACCCACTCCTTTCCATACACCCACTCCTTTCCATACACCCACTCCTTTCCATACACCCACTCCTTTCCATACACCCACTCCTTTCCATACACCCACTCCTTTCCATACACCCACTCCTTTCCATACACCCACTCCTTTCCATACACCCACTCACCCATATTCCGGGCACCCTATTGGGCTGCAGCTCCTCATACTTACAATAGGAGAGCGGTGGTGGAAAAGTACCCAATTGTCATACTTGAGTAAAAGTAAAGATACCTTTTGTCACGCCCTGACCTTAGAGATCCTTTTAATGTCTCTATTTTGGTTGGTCGCACCCTTTTGGGAGTGGCACCCACAAGGGTGCGTTCTGAGCCCTCTCCTGTACTCCCTGTTCACCCACGACTGCGTGGCCATGCACGCCTCCAACTCAATCATCAAGTTTGCGGACGACACAACAGTGGTAGGCTTGATTACCAACAACGACGAGACGGCCTACAGGGAGGAGGTGAGGGCCCTCGAGTGTGGTGTCAGGAAAATAACCTCACACTCAACGTCAATAAAACTAAGGAGATGATTGTGGACTTCAGGAAACAGCAGAGGGAACACCCCCCTATCCACATCGATGGAACAGTAGTGGAGAGGGTAGCAAGTTTTAAGTTCCTCGGCATACACATCACAGACAAACTGAATTGGTCCACTCACACAGACAGCATCGTGAAGAAGGCGCAGCAGCGCCTCTTCAACCTCAGGAGGCTGAAGAAATTCGGCTTGTCACCAAAAGCACTCACAAACTTCTACAGATGCACAATCGAGAGCATCCTGGCGGGCTGCATCACCGCCTGGTACGGCAACTGCTCCGCCCACAACCGTAAGTTTCTCCAGAGGGTAGTGAGGTCTGCACAACGCATCACCGGGGGAAAACTACCTGCCCTCCAGGACACCTACACCACCCGATGTTACAGGAAGGCCATAAAGATCATCAAGGACAACAACCACCCGAGCCACTGCCTGTTCACCCCACTATCATCCAGAAGGTGAGGTCAGTACAGGGACCGAGAGACTGAAAAACAGCTTCTATCTCAAGACCATCAGACTGTTAAACAGCCACCACTAACATTGAGTGGCTGCTGCCAACATACTGACTCAACTCCAACCACTTTAATAATGGAAATTGATGGAATTGATGTAATAAATGTATCACTAGCCACTTTAAACAATGCCTCTTAATATCATGTTTACATACCCTACATTACTCATCTCATATGCATATGTATATACTGTACTCTATATCATCTACTGCATCTGGCCATTTTTATGTAATGCATGTATCACTAGCCGCTTTAAACTATGCCACTTATGTTTATATACCATACATTACTCATCTCATATGTATATACTGTACTCTATATCATCTACTGCATCTTGCCTATGCCGTTCTGTACCATCACTCATTCATATATCTTTATGTACATATTCTTTATCCTTTTACATTTGTGTGTTTAAGGTAGTAGTTGTGGAATTGTTAGGTTAGATTACTCGTTGGTTATTATGGCACCTGCATTGTCGGAACTAGAAGCACAAGCATTTCGTACACTCACATTAACATCTGCTAACCATGTGTATGTGACAAATACAATTTGATTTGATTTGGGGTGGGCATTTCTATGTGTTGTGTTTCTATGATTTTCTATCTCTATGTTTTGGCCGGGTATGGTTCTCAATCAGGGATAGCTGTCTATTGTTGTCTCTGATTGGGAACCATACTTAGGTGCCTTTTTTCCCACCTGTCTTGGTGGGAAGTTAACTTTCTTTATGGCACTTAGCCTTAAGATTCACGGTTTTGTTTTGTAGTGTGTATTGTTTTGCTCGGCGTCTTTTTCTTTATTAAAGAACATGTACGCTCACCACGCTGCACCTTGGTCCGCTCCTTTCATCAGCCATGACAGACACCTTAATAGAAAATGACTCAAGTAAAAGTGAAGGTCACCCAGTAAAATACTACTTGAGTAAAAGTCTAAAAGTTTTTATTTTTAAAATACTTAAGTATTGAAAGTAAATGTAGTTGCTAAAATATTCTTAAGTATCAAAAGTAAAAGTATAAATCGTTTCAAATTCCTTATATTAAGCAAAGCAGACGGAACCATTTTCTAGTTTACATTTTTTTGGTGGATAGCCAGGATAGCCGCAGCCCGCTTCCAACAGTCAGACATAATTTACAAACTAAGAATGTGCTTAGTGAGTCCACTAGATCAGAGGCAGTAGGGACAATCAGGGATGTTGTCTTGATACTGTATGTGTGTGAATCAGACCATTTTACTGTCCTGCTGAACATTCAAAATAGTACTTTTGGGTGTCAGGGTAAATATATGGAGTAAAAAGTACATAATTTTCTTTAGGAATGTAGTGAAGTAAAAGTAACAGTCAAAAATATAAATAGTAAAGTAGAATACAAATAACCCCAAAAATTACTTAAGTAGTACTTTAAAGTATTTTTACTTAAGTACTTTACACCCCTGTAGGAGCGCACCCCCTCACAGCTGCCTCAGAGCAGGGGGCCAGACCAGACTGAGAAGGGTGTACCCCGCCATCCCAACCCTGCCCTGCCTTGCTGACAGTTTACAGGGGTGGCCACAGCAAGACGGCATCACCCACAATCTTACCCCAGCCTCCCCCAGCCAGGGAAGCATTTACTTAATTAACGACAGGGTCAGTCATCTGAGCTGCTGGCCACCTGATTACAACCTGATTACAACCTGATTACCACCTGATTACCACCTGATTACCACCTTATTACAACCGGATTACCACCTGATTTCCACCTAATTACAAGAGCAAATAGAAAGAAAAAAGTAAAAGGAGAGGGGTTGCAGTAGAAGAGAAGAAAAAGAGAAGACTGCTATAATCTTTATACGACCCCCTGTGGAATATTAACCCACCTCTGGCGGAGTGGTGCTGAGGAGCCAAAAGGAGAGTAGTGTGTGTGGCTGTGGGTGTGCATTGTGTCCTGGGCCACTGCGTGTGTGCAGTGCTGTGCGTCTCCAGTCCAAGGTTACCGTGCTGCCTGCCTGGGGTCCTGGGTCGGTTTGACAGCTTTAGGTGCACGGCTGACGCCATAACCCATGGTGGCCATAAATAAACAGAAATGATGGGTGAAGAGGTTAAAACAAAAGAGGGTGAAAAGGTAAGACAGTGACACCGCCCCCTTTCCCTCCTCCTCCCTCCCTCGTCTTCTGGGGTGAAAAGCATGATGGGAAGTGGGGTAAATGAGACATAAGGGTCAGAGGTCAGGGGTGTAGTGGGAGAAGCGAAAATGAGTTCAGTGGCCCCGGTACCATCCTTCATGCGATGCTCACACTTCTGCGCATGCAGACACACAACCTCACACACACACACACACACACACACACACACACACACACACACACACACACACACACACACACACACACACACACACACACTGCATTATTTGTTTCCTTTGTGTCATCTCCACAGTGACATTAGAAGGTTCATGCTTGGGCCGGATGGCCCACAGCTCCCAGCGTGCAGGGTGTGTGTGTGTGTGTGTGTGTGTGTGTGTGTGTGTGTGCTTCCTGCCTAGTGAGAGGTAGCATGGTGAGAGGGTGTCAGCGCAGTTGCTAGTGCCCTGCATGAGAGAGGAGAGCGGAGGGCAGTGCCAGGGTAGTGGCAGGGAGCAGATGGTGGTGGCTGTGCAGGGGGCTGCAGAGCAGAGAGGCAGCAGTGGGTAGGGACACAGCGGGCATGCAGTGGGCATCGGTCTGAGAACAGGCAAAGGTCTGGGGCGGGGAGAGCTCAGTGAAGAAAATGCCTATTCAAAATCATAATACCAAATCCCCCAACATTCACTGCCTGTGTAGACTGAGAAAGAGTAGTTTGAGAAGGGAAGAGGTAGGTTTCTCCTCTCCTCTCCTCAGGCTGATCACACCACACCGCAGTGCGGAGGAGAACGAGGGCCCAGAGGAGGCCCTTTGTCACCCGATATGTCGATACTCAGGAGGGATGGCATGTCATCGGAGACCCCCTGGGGTGTTAGTACACACTGGAGGTTACAGAGGCCTCCCTTAGGGGAGAGGGATCCCCGCATCCACGCCGGCCCACGCCCGGACCTTCTAGTGAAGGTGGCCTGACAGACTGCTCTTTAATACCCAATGGACAGTATCGACGTCTGCCAGGGCAGGAGTCCCTGTGGAGGCCTTTATTGATCCAGAGGTCCCTGGGACTCGGGACTTGGACTGCCCTGGTGACATAATCCTCGTCCCTGACCCATAATTGGCAGATTAAGAGAGCCATTACATGCCGGCCAGATGGCAGGCTCACTAAGGGGACAACATTGAAACGACCGACCACTAACACGACTCTGTTGCTTATTCTTCTCTTCTCAGCAGTGGAGAGAGGGATGAGGAGTAGAAGAGGAAGGCATACTGTAGACGGGAGGAAAGAAACAGAAGAGGGAACCATTGAAAACAGAAAGAGGCAACTGTGGGTGGTTTCTGGAGCATTATTCACAGTCTGTAACTTTGAGTTTCAAAAGACAAGGGGCCAACTACAGGAGCAGAGAATAATAGACACTAAAATGCCCATCTTTCACCTTTGTTTCCTGTCTCTGTCACAAAGGAAAATCAGATGCCAACTCCATCCCTCTCTCTCATTTGACCTGACTGAAGTCGTGGTGAGAATTCTCTTGGGTGTTTTTGGAGCACTGCTCTGTGCTCTGCCCTGTACCCTGTGGTGTTGTGCTGAACCTTGGAGGATGGGGTCTCTGTGATTGATTAGCTGTGCTGCGAAGAGCATCGCTCCCCTACTGCCTGTGACATATGGAGCCCGCATGTCCGAGGCAGCTGCGTCGGCACAGTCGCAGAGTGTGTGTGTTTATGTCCAGTCCTGTCTCATCCTGTTGAGACCCCTATCCTGCTGTGTACCATCACATAGTCTCACCCAGCTTCATAATCAGTCCACTAAAACCCTGTGTGTGTGTGTGTGTGTGTGTGTGTGTGTGTGTGTGTGTGTGTGTGTGTGTGTATTTTACAAAATCCTGCACAGAGCCTTCACTGTGCGCTGCCACTTTAAGATGGAATCAGCAGTCAGGAAGGAGGAAAGGAAGGAAGATGGCTCTTCCAGCTCTGTGTGAGAGCTCTCGACTGGCGCGGCAGTTTCACAGCATTTGTAATTCTCGTTTATTTTCAGTGTGCTTAGTTTGTAAAGTTTTTATGTCTATCGGTGGTGTTAATCTGTTGGGACCGCTCCTGTAAATAATCGCATGGATTAGTAGCAGCATTGTTGTGAAGCTTTGACAAACTAACCAACAAACCATCAGGTGTATCGGACAGACAGACAAGTTCAACTGCAATTCTGAAGTCCACAGCAAAGACGCCCCCCTCCCCCTCCCCCTCTCACTCACATTTGACCTATCTCACTCCAGTGCTTTTTCACTGTGCATCATTTGATGTTCACTGTCGCTGGACTATTATTGCCCTGCTGGCCGTGTTGTTTTTTACATTTGTCTTCAAAGGAGTGCATTTTAGATGGTTTATTATTTTGGTTCATTGATTGGACTAGGTCTTTTTTTTGTGATACTATTGTGATTTGGCCAAGGAGAGTTGGAACATTTTAACCTGTCTAGGACTGGAACCCTGTTCCGCTAGCGGAACCCCTCGCCAACAGCCAATGAAATTGCAGGGCACCAAATTCAATCAACAGAAATCTCATAATTTAATTTTCTCAAACATACAAGTATTAGGCACCATTTTAAAGATAAAATTCTCGTTAACCCTTTCATGCGTGAGTTCCAAATATCTCTAACGGTCACCCCAGCGTGAGTTTTTTTATGCACGTGATGTTAGAACGTTCTCTCCATTCCAGAGTGTGATTGATACGTAACAGTACATTTAATCGGCGCTGCCCTCAAACCAAAGCACGCAGCCTGTTTTTATTTTTATAAGTTTTTTTATTTCTAATAACAGTTTGAAATGAGGTGTGTTCCGCCTCATTCATTCACATACAAGTAGTCATGTTTACTTTTGCGGACCAATTATTTTTTTTGTCATTTCTGACCCGGACAAAATTCCCCAAACACTTCTCAATTGTTTGTGCAGTTCAAGTCTGCAGACATTTGCTCATCTGCCATCCTGCACACACGTGTTCATGTTTTCCACCTGTCGCCTGCATCGCAATCAAAGTTGTTTTCGTTACCAATAATAACTTTGGAAATGTGTGCGTTTCTATCAAAGTGCCTTATTACGTTATAATAGTTTCTGCATGTCGTTTCTACTGTAGCATAATATTTTGGGTATATTCCTTATAACCGTGGACACGCAATGTAACGTTACTCATTTCATAACATTTATGGTGTTATATTCAATGATTAGGTAGCTAGCTACATTATTCTATTAGCTCTGGAAAACAATGCAAGTTGCGTCAGGGAAGTATTAGCATGTGTTGTATTTTGAAGCTACCCTGGCTTTATGACTTCCAAGTGGCACAGCGTCTCCGTGCTAGAGGCGTCACTACAGACACCCATCTTCAAATCCCGACTGCATTTCTATCAAAGTAAGTGCCTTATTACGTTATAATAGTTTCTGTGTGTCGTGTTATACTGTGTCTACTGTAGCTCACTGTGTGTATGGAACATAATATATTTGTGTATATTCCTTGTAACCGCGGACACGCTAGGTAACGTTACTCACCTTTTATGGTGTTATATTAAATTGTGCTTATGTAGCTAGTTACATTCTTCTATTAGCTCTGTAAAACAATGCTAAATGCATCAGAAGAAGATGTTGTATTTTGACGCTACCCTGGAAAAATTTATAAATATCTTATACCACTTGGCCGTTTTCTGAGTGCATTCCCCAAAGCTGTTTATCATGTCAGCCTTATCCACTGCCCCCATTTTGAGGTTATAGTCAAGCACGCAGTCTGGTTTGATGTTTCTCTGTCTGGTTTGTTTCTCTCTCCCGTCAGGTGGTCCAACTTCCCTGTGGCTGACATGGTTGCTGTATGGACAGAGGAGAGGACATGGACGTCTCGTTTGTCATGGAACTTTACTGCCAGCTGTTAACATTTTTTATTTTGTATAACGGGTCATTTAAGATGGCAGTAGCGTTGTTGATGAAATGCAGTCATAGCAGCAGAACTAGAAAGCAGTCATGGGAAAAGAGGGTGGCAAAGAAGGGAGTTGCAAACATAGGATCTCTGCCCCCGTGTTCTCTTATGGAGTTCCTCTTTACGGCAACCAGAAATGTATACATTTCACTAATTGTGGCTGCTGCTGCCCCCCACCCCCCACTCCAGACTGGGACTCATCAACACAAACAGCAGGGCCAGGAGGGGTGAAATGGCTGGCAGCCTTCCAGCTACCACAGAACTCCTGTACTATCGGTCTGCCTCTGTCACCACCAGCATCTTCGAAGGGAACTGGGACTTTGTCAGTCGACAAGGGATCCTCTGTCACTGTCAGAACCTGATTCCTGACATTCAGACTCATTGTCAGAATTTTTTTTAAATCTCCATTTCTGCATTTCTGAGTTGTCTCCTTTTGAAAGACATTGCTAATGCTACAGCTTAGCTCATTAGCTACGTACATAACAACACTGAATGGCTCAGAGCGGGAGTGAGAGGTTACGAGATTGACTGCCTGCACGCACCATTTGTATCAATAAATCACTATCAGAAAATGTTTTGTGTAGTGTTCCCATATTTACTATTTTATTCACGTTTTTCAATTACCGGTGATAAAATCATGCATTCCGATTTTTGCATAGATTGTAAAGGGCACATAGTATTTGTGTAAAATAATGTTTTGAAGGTCGTACTCATTATGAGCTAAGCTAATTCCAGCTATGTGTGTGGAGCCATGTTTGTTGACATACAATGCATTCTGGGTTTCACTTGATCGTCTGTCGGACCAAAGATGCTATAGCAAAATGAGGTAAGAGTTCACAAATTTTTTGAGGACTTCCGGAAATTACTGGTGGGATGTGAACGACAGTAGATGACACCCCTTCAACATGCATACTATAAACAGACCAAACACATCTCGTCTTCTCTTATTATCTTCGGTTTCTGTGAGGAAAAAAATGCATGGCTGCGCGCTGAAACTAATCTTCGGATTACTTTCGATTTCTATAAAGTGTTTTACATAGTTATTTTGATCAATGGTGAGCTCACCCGTGATGTGATTAATTATACATAGTAATTGCTATTAGCAAATTCATAATGTAGTTTATGTCAGCCTAGAGCTAGAAAATATGACAGCTTGTGTGGGGTCAATCTTTGCTCAGTTAGCGCTAGAACAACTGTAGCCTACATTTTTCCGGTTAGGATGATTGTGTTATGCTATATATACTCTACTTCTGTGAATATCTGAACATTGCATACCAAAATAAACTGCTCACATTCTGGACATAACTTTGCAAGGACTGTGTTTGTGTAAATAGTTTCTGAAAAAAGTGTGGCCAGCTCAAACGCTGATTGTTGCATCATTCGAAACTGGCCGTTCTAAACGAGCATTCTAAATGAGTGTTCTAAACACACGGGTGTGATCGTACGCTTCAGGGACCACTGTAGAACGATCACACCCGTGTGATGGTACGTGTGAAAGGGTTAATACAACCACAGTGTCCGATTTCAAAAAAGATTTTCGGCGAAAGCAGAACATATCATTATGTTAGGTCAGCAACTAGTCACAGAAAGCATACAGCAATTTTCCAAGCAAAGAGAGGAGTCACAAAAAGCAGAAATAGAGATAAAATGAATCACTAACCTTTGATATTCTTCATCAGATGACACTCCAGGGACAACATGTTACACAATACATGTATGTTTTGTTTGATCAAGTTCTTATTTATATCCAAAAACCTCAGTTTACATTTGGCTTTGCCTCCAAAACATCCCGTGAATTTGCACAGAGCCACGTCAAATCACAGAAATACTCATAATAAACATTAATAAAAAGATACAAGTGTTATTTACAGATTTAAAGATATACTTCTCCTTAATGCAACCGCTGTGTCAGATTTCAAAAAAACTTTCCAGAAAAAAGCAAACCATGCAATAATCTGAGTACGGCGCTCAGACGACATACACAACCCAAGAATATATCCGCCATGTTGGAGTCAACAAAAGTCAGAAATAGCATTATAAATATTCACTTAGCTTTGATGATCTTCATCAAAATGCACTCGCAGGAATCCCAGTTCCACAATAAATGTTTGATTTGTTCCATAAAGTCCATAACTTACGTCCAAATTCCTCCTTTTGTTATGGCATTTAGTAAACAAATTGAAACTCACGAGGCGCGGGCAACTCCAGCAGAAAGTTTTATTACCGGTCGTAGAAACAAATCAAACGATGTATAGAATCAATCTATAGGATGTTTTTCTTCTAAATATTCAATAATGTCCCAACCGGAGAATTCATTTGTCTGTAGAAAAGCAATGGTACAAGAGGTAACTTTCTCCTGACCGCGCGTCACAAGACCAGACCAGACCTCTGACTCATGTGTAGAGGGGGTAAAAAAGTCAGTTCAAATTTTGGTTGACTTGAGAGCTCTCATGAATAAACTACAACAGAATCTGAGTCTGTGCCTAATTCTTATTAACCTTTTGCGTGTAGGGGGCAGTATTTTCGTTTTTGGCTAAAAAAACGTACCCATTTGAAACTGCCTATTTCTCAGCCCCAGAAATTAGAATATGCATAGAATTGTCAGATTGGGATAGAAAACACAAAATATTGTCTGTGAGTATAACAGAACTGATATTGCAGGCGAAATCCTGAGGAAAATCCAATCAGGATGTCATGCGGGACTAGGTGGGTGCAGGAATCAGATGCAGAGAGAGTTCCACTGAGGTTAAGTGCTTTACTCAGGCACAAGAAAATAATAAGCCCAACAAATACAGGGTGCGGGACACACAACGAGACAACCCAAAAACCACAGGGTGCCAAGTTAAAGAAAAGAAAATCTACCACTACCTAAAATGCACACACGTAACATAAAGACAATTCCGCACAAAACAAGGGCGGGCCTACCTACTAAATATAGGGAAGCTAATTAAACCAAACAACAGAAACACAGGTGAAACTAATAAGACAAAACAAACAGACAAACGAAAAAGGGATCGGTGGCGGCTAGTAGGACGGTGACGACGACCACCAAGCACCACCCAAACAGGCAGGGGAGCCAACTTCAGAGAAAGTTGTGACACAGGAAGTGCCTCTTATTTTGAAACCTCTCTGTTCCTATGCATGCCTATCCTCTATTTAAAGGGATATCAACCAGATTCCTTTTTCTATGCCTTCCCTAAGGTGTCAACAGTCTTTAGACATAGTTTCAGGCTTTTATTTTGAAAAATGAGCGTGAAAGATCATATTGCGTAAGTGGATAGGTGGGGGCTCTCAGAGTGAGTTTTGCGCTACAGAGTAAAGCGGCCATTGTTTCTCCCGGTGTTATTGAAAAACCTACACACCCGGTTGATATATTATCGAATATATATTTTAAAAACAACCTGAGGATTGATTATAAAAAACGTTTGACATGTTTCTGTGGACATTATGGATATTATTTGGAATATACGTCTGCGTTGTCGTGACCTGCTCTTTCCTGTGGATTTGTGAACATAACGCGACAAACAAACGGAGGTATTTTGGGTGTAAAAATCATCTTTATGGAACTAAAGGAACATTTGTTGTGTAACTTGGAGTCTCGTGAGTGAAAACATCCGAAGATCATCAAAGGTAAACAATTAATTTGATTGCTTTTCTGATTTTCATGACCTAGCTACTTAACCCTAGCTGTTCAACCTAAGGGGAATTGGTCAAAGCTATAGTGATTGTCATCATAATTGGGATTGAAAATTCTCGTGAAAGCTTGGTCCTTCGAGCCGGATCTCAATACCTGCCTCTGTCGTCCCAAGGAACTGCTGAAAACCGTGCATGGGCGGATCTTGGATCTGTAAGACAAATCCCTGACCTCTAAGATTGAGGGTCTACTTCAGGCCAGTGGTGAACTGGTACATGACAGAGGTGGTGACGTGATCCAACCTACATTGAATTCTCAGCTGCAAGATAAGGTCAGTAATCTTTATTCATTAGTTTGGGGGTTAATTCTAAACTTACTAAAAATGTACTTAGAATGGACTGGATTAAATTCCTATAAAGCATTGTTCAAGATAAATGTGAGTGAGGATTTTAACTGTAAAACTAACAGTAAGTAAGATTTGTATCGGTTTACCGTCCATATAATCTAATGTAGAGAAAGTTTAAATATAAAAGTATCTATGTTAGTGTTGGTGGCACTGGGTAATATATCGGCGAAACAAGGGGACGGGTCCAAAATGATTTGTGGTAGTTAAGGCCATTACCAAAAGAAACTACCCGGTATCGAGATAGTCCAAGACTGTTAAAAGTATACAGGGCAGGACTGAACTTTTTGAGTATTGGTGTAGAGATATATTCAAATAATTAACAGATAGAAATCCCGCTAGGATTGAACTTGCTAAGTATTGGTGTAGAGATACATTAAAATAGTTAACAGATAGAAATCCAATTGAAAAGGTTTTAGGATTATTTTATGAACGCGCGTAGGTCAATAACAACCATATAACCCTATACCGTAAAGGACAATTTTCTAAAAATCAATAGAGGATACCATGGGTGGAGACATGAGAGATATATGACACATATATAGAAAGAATACACATTTGGAAATAACTATAGTAATTGAGTAAGAAAGTAAAAAGCACACACATAGAAAGTTTTCAACGAGGATAAGAAGATAATTACTTGCGAATGAGTTTGATATATTAATCAGTCGAAAGTCATAAGAAATAACGGAAAAATGTGCTGTTAACCGGGGCCTTACAACCCCTGGGAAATAGCTTATTGTTGTATACGTGTGAGACCTAATAATCTATCAAATGAATAATAATTATTATTATAAAAATAATTATTCTAAGATCCTAGGAGAGATCAACGGGAGGTATTTATGAACATAGAATGTAAAAGCACATACATATAATTTAAGGATAATAACAAGTTATAGAAACACACACATAGATTGTGAGAATAAGCATAATGACAACAATAGTAATTGAATAAACATAGGTGGCACATCCTCTAAGGAGATTCCGGAATTAACCGGAGATGGGAGATATATAGAAGGAACATTTATTTTCGTCCAATATGGAGAAAAAAATACAAATTTGATGGAAGGTTAAATATAGAACAGTTTGAATGAATGATAAAGCAGATACATAAGACGTGTGTAGATAATCAAGGGAAACAGCAGGTCGAGGGCTAGATACAGCCAGGGTGTGGCTGTCTGAAGCCCGGAAAAGAAGGCAAGAGTAGAGAAATAGAGAGAGAAAGTTTCAAGAAGGATATCAACAGGGGGAAATTATGTGTGTGTGAGACCTAATAACTTATCAAAAGTCACAATAGTAATTATTCCTAAATTCTGAGTAGGACATAGGGAGAGTGACAAAAGTTAAGAGAGGAAAGGAAAAGAGAAGATAAGGGGAAAAGATAGAAAAAGAAAGAGAGAGACAGAGACAACAAGAGCGAGAGTAATGAGAATCATCGCCGGAGAAATGCTTGGACCTTTAAGTTAGGGCTATTTTCTGGGAATTGTCTCGGTAGTACGTGCCTGATTTTACAACTACAGACAATTATACATAGGGTTATTTGCGAGGAGTCTTTGTCATTTGAATAGCTTTGGTGGTTCAGTGGTATAATTCTCACCTGCCACACGGGAGGCTTGGGTTCACTTCCCAACCTATGCACGCACCAATTGATTAAAATCTGGGTTTCTCATTGTAATTCTACTGTTGGTATATTTTGCCTGTTTTAAGATAGAATGAACGTTCTAATAGCTTGTTTAGGTTAAATTGAAAGACTAATTAATTCAAAATAATAGCGAGGCGATATCGATGTAAAACGTTGTCTGTTACCTAAATTGTCTGCTGAAATAAAATATTGAGACCTTTATTGTTGCTTGGTGAATTTGAGCAGGAAGTTTAATGTATTCTAACATTATAATCTGTTTCCATTACGTGGAACAATGTCCAGTCAATACTGAGTGGAGGGGGAGCCTGGACATTTAAAATCTTGAATACAAGATATGCGTCAGTGTATTGCAAAATATATTTTTCCAACGCAGGAGCTCATGCTATCTGAGAATGTAACAGTGTGTCACGCCCTGACCTTAGAGAGCCTTTTTATGTCTCTATTTGGTTTGGTCAGGGTGTGATTTGGGTGGGCATTCTATGTGTTGTATTTCTTTGTGTTTGGCCGAGTGTGGTTCCCAATCAGAGGCAGCTGTCTATCGTTGTCTCTGATTGGGAATCATACTTATATAGCCTTTTTTCCCACCTATGTTGTGGGATCTTGTCCTTGTATTGTTGCGGTTGAGCCATACAAGGCTGTTGGTTCTCTCTTTCTTGTTTTTCGGGTTATCATTAAAGAATATGATTAACCTACCCCACGCTGCATCTTGGTCTAATACCACCAACGACGTTTGTCACAGAAGATCCCACCACAAGAAGACCAAGCAGCGTTTTCTGGAGGAGTGGACATGGGAGGAGATACTGGAAAGCAAGGGACCCTGGGCGCAGGCCGGAGAATATCGCCGTCCTAAGGAGGAAATGGAAGCAGCAAAAGCCGAACAGCGAAGATTTGAGGAGTTGGCACGACGAAGCATGCACGAAGCAGCCCCAAAAATGTTTTGGCGGGGGCACAGGGGGAGATTGGCGGAGTCAGGTTATAGACCTGAGCCAACTCCCCGTGCTTACAGTGGGGAGAGTGTGACTAGTCAGGCAACAGGTTATGCGGCTCTGCGCAGTGTATCTCCGGTGTGCATGCACAGCCCGGTGAACTCTGTGCCAGCTCCTCGCATTTGTCGAGCTAGAGTGGGCATTCAGCCAGGACGGATGGTGCCGGCTCAGCTCATCTGGCCTCCAGTGCGTCTCTTCAGTCCAGGATATCCTGCGCCGGCTCTGCACACTGTGTCTCCGGTGCATCTCCACAGCCCAGTACGTCCTGTGCCAGCGCCCCGCAGTTGCCGGGATAGGGTGAGCATCAAGCCAGGAAGGCTGTTGCCAGCTCTACGCTCCAGACCTCCAGTGCGCCTCCTCGGCCCAGTATATCCTGTGCCGGCTCTACGCTCAGTGTCTCCAGTGCGCTTTCACAGCCCAGTGCGTCCTGTGCCAATGCCCCGCAGGTGCCGGGCTAGGGTGAGCATCCAGCCAGGTCGGGTTGTGCCAGCTCTGCGCTCCAGACATCCAGTGCGTCTCCATGGTCCAGTATATCCTGTGCCAGCTCCGTGTACCCAGCCTCCAGTGATGATCCATGGCACGAAGCCTCCATTGATGATCCATGGCACGAAGCCTCCAGTGATGATTCATGGCACGAAGCCTCCAGTGATGATCCAGGGCACGAAGCCCCCAGTGATGATCCATGGCACAAAGCCTGCAGTGAGGATCCATGGCACGGAGCCTGCAGCGAGGATCCATGGCACGGAGCCTCCAGCGAGGGTCCCCTGTCCAGGGACTGCAGCGAGGGTCCCCAGTCCAGGGCCTGCGGAGAGGGTCCCCCGTCCGGGGCCTGCAATGAAGTTCCCCCGACCGGAGCCCCCAGCGACAGTCCCCAGTCTGGGGCCTTTACTCTCTCCTTGGAATGTTTCCTGGGGATAAAATTTTGGGGAGATAGAGGCATAAAAACTAACAAATTGAAAAGGCCTGAAAATGTTTTGTTTGTTTTTAATCTATGGTTTGCAAATATCCACACACAACAAATAGTGTATAACTATTTGTTGATATTTTTAAAATGCTATGTTTGGATTGGTGTGTTCTATTTCCTTTGAGTTTGGTGAGATTTCCATTTGTCCTAGTGCCACGATATCTTAAAGGAGATTTCCATTTGTCTTAGTGCCACGATATCTTAAAGGAGATTTCCATTTTTCTTAGTGCCACGATATCTTAAAGGGGCACGCACACACATGGAATTTTAGAAGTTTTATTTTCTGAGTTCTAATTAAACACATGAATTCTTTTGATAAATGAATGTTCTGGGAACCTGAGATACAACATGTAGAAAATGTTTGACGTTTTTTTCTTTAATTTGTCTAATATAGTAAGAAACACTTATTTGAAGGGTTAGTATGGCCTATGACCTCTATCTTGACTTTCCATTGTGGTTTGATCAGCCTCATTGGAAAGCCATTTGGATAATGAATTTAACTTCTTCGATATAGGGGGCGCTCTTTTAATTTTTGGATGAAAAAACGTTCCCGTTTTAAACAAGATATTTTGTCACGAAAAGATGCTCGACTATGCATATAATTGACAGATTTGGAAAGAAAACACTCTGACGTTTCCAAAACTGCAAAGATGTGAGTGCCACTGTGAGTGCCACAGAACTAATGCTACAGGCGAAACCAAGATGAAATTTCATACAGGAAGTGCCCCAGGAAGTGCCCCGCTTTGTTCCAATGTCTCCTTATATGGCTGTGAATGCGCCAGGAATGAGCCTACACTTTCTGTCGTTTCCCCAAGGTGTCTGCAGCATTGTGACGTATTTGTAGGCATATCATTGGAAGATTGACCATAAGAGACTACATTTACCAGGTGCCCGCTTGGTGTCCTCCGTCTAAATTATTGCGTAATCTCCAGCTGCGTGCATTTTTCCATTTGGTTCATAGGAGAAACCAAACTGCCACGAATGATTTATCATCGAATAGATATGTGAAAAACACCTTGAGGATTGATTCTAAACAACGTTTGCCATGTTTCTGTCGATATTATGGAGTTAATTTGGAAAAAAGTTTGGCGTTGTAATGACTGAATTTTCGTTTTTTTACTTATCCAAACGTGATGAACAAAACGGAGCGATTTCTCCTACACAAATAATCTTTTTGGAAAAACTGAACATTTGCTATCTAACTGAGAGTCTCCTCATTGAAAACATCCGAAGTTCTTCAAAGGTAAATTATTTTATTTGAATGCTTTTCTTGTTTTTGTGAAAATGTTGCCTGCTGAATGCTAGGCTTAATGCTATGCTAGCTATCAATACTCTTACACAAATGCTTGTGTAGCTATGGTTGAAAAGCATATTTTGAAAATCTGAGATGACACTGTTGTTAACAAAAGGCTAAGCTTGTGAGCCAATATATTTATTTCATTTCACTTGCGATTTTCATGAATAGTTAACGTTGCGTTATGGTAATGAGCTTGAGGCTATGATTACGCTCCCGGATACGGGATTGCTCGACGCAAGAAGTTAGTCTTTTGTAATACTGATTTTAAGGTCATTTGTGTAAGTGATTATTATGATGGAGTTTAAAGAAATTTGGTCCGATTGCACTTCCTAAGGCTTCCACTAGATGTCAACAGTCTTTAGAACCTTGTTTGAGGCTTCTACTTTGAAGGGGGAGAGAATGAGAGCTGTTTCAACCAGAGGTCTGGCAGAGTGCCATGAGCTCAGTCTCGCGTGCGCCCGTGAGAGTTAGCTGCATTCCATTGCATTACTAAAGACAAAGGAATTCTCCGGTTGAAACATTATTGAAGATTTATGTTAAAAACATCCTAAAGATAGATTCTATACATCGTTTGACATGTTTCGTCTGGACCTAGTGCTCGCGCCTCATGAATTTGGATCTGTGAACTAAACGCACAAACAAAAAGGAAGTATTTGGACATAAATTATGGACTTTATCGAACAAAAAAACACATTTATTGTGGAACTGGGATTCCTGGGAGTGCATTCTGATGAAGATCATCAAAGGTAAGTGACTATTTTATAATGGTATTTCTGACTTCTGTTGACTCCACAACATGGCGGATATCTGTATGGCTTGTTTTGTTCTCTGAGCGCTGTACTCAGATTATTGCATGGTGTGCTTTTTCCATTTTAAAAAATCTGACACAGCGGTTGCATCAAGGAGAAGTGGATCTATAATTTCATGCATAACACTTGTATCTTTTATCAATGTTTATTATGACTATTTCTGTAAATTGATGTCGCTCTCTGCAAAATCAACGGATGTTGTGGAAGTAAAACATTACTGAACATAACGCGCCAATGTAAACTGAGATTTTTGGATATTAATATGAACTTTATTGAACAAAACATAAATCTATTGTGTAACATGAAGTCCTATGAGATCATCAAAGGTTAGTGATTCATTTTATCTCTATTTCTGTTTTTTCTGACTCCTCTCTTTGGCTGGAAAAAATGGCTGTGTTTTTCTGTGACTAGGTGCTGATCTAACAAAATCATTTGGTGTGCTTTCGTCGTAAAGCCTTTTTGAAATCGGACACTGTGGTGGGATTAACAACAAGTTTATCTTTAAAATGGTGTAAAATACTTGTATGTTTGAGGAATTTTAATTATGAGATTTCTGTTTGAATTTTCGCCCTGCACTTTCACTAGCTGTTGTCATATCGATCTCATTAGCGGGATTTCAGCTGTAAGACGTTAAACCACCGCCTTTGTCATTCGAATAGCTGAGAGATTCACTTGGGCCCATGTTACCCACTGCAAAAAGGTATGAACACACAAGCACTGCTGATCACACACAGAGTTAGGAGAAGAACCGAGAAGAACACAACAGGGTACGGAGGTTACCTCCTTAACGAAGAATCCCTATCCCGACAGCTCATCACTGTGTGTGCTCCTAGAGGTGTGAGTATGGGGTGGTACCTAGCAGACCGACTAAGGGCAGGAGAGAGTTGGCGGGTTTTGGGAATGTTAGGGACTCTGAGCTGCTTCATAGTCTTGGTAGCCTTTCTGATACATCCAGATCCACCACCTTCCAGTACTAATTATATGACGCCATTGTCATTGATAAGAAGATATAAACTATATAATACACTGACCATCAAGGATGAGTGCCTTACAGAATAAGGAGTCAAAGAAGGTCAATATGTAGGATTTAAGGTAAACGTTTAACAATTCCCTCGGAAAGCAAATAACTTTACAGGGATTGTGTTGGCCAGATTGAAGTACTTGGCCAACCCACCTCGGTTCACTTTAACTCTTGGTGAGTACCAGTGTTATAGACACAAGAAAGGCACCAGGAAATTAGGAGATTTTAATGGATGTAAGTCTGATAGTTCATGTGACTGACTTAGGTTTGGAAGTACAGGAGAAAATTCTTAACCTCACAGCACCTATAACTGATGTATGGTGGGCTTGTACCAGCAAAGGACGCATACGATAGACACTGCCAAAAGGGTGGTTAGGAACTTGCACCCCATTTTTTTGGTCCAACCAGTTTGAGTTAGCCATCAGAGGCCAGTTATAGGAGGCTAAAGTAGGCACACGAGGAGGTTTGATCAGGATGGGAGTAGAATTTGTCTAGATGGATGCTATTGGCATCCCCAGGGAAGTTCCAGATGAATACAAAGCTAGGAATCAAATAAGTGAAGGCTTTACCACCACGTTCTTTTGGTGGTTGACAATAAAAAAAAAGTGGATTTGATTAATTACATCTATTATAATCAACAGAGATTCATGAATGAAACCGGGGATGCAGTAAAGGGGTTCTCTGACCAATTATCCGCCACCTCCCTCATGACCTGGTAAAATAGACTTACTCTCGATATGTTATTGGCAGAAAAGGGAATGTAGAATGATTGGGGTTCATTGTTACACATTTATTTCTAATAACACAGCTCCAGATGGAGCAATGACCAAGGCCCTGGCCGGTTTAACCACATTAGCTCATGAGTTAGCAGAGCACTCTGGGGTGGATACCTCCCTGACTGGGTGGTTTGATAGTACGTTTGGAAAATGGAAAAATGCTGTATGTACTGTATTGTGGGCTGCTTTTGTCTGTATGAGTGTGTTAGTGTTGTGTGGATGCTGTTTGATCCCATGTGTGAGAGGTTTAATTACCAGGACTCTAGAGAGATCGATGACGCAACAAATGATGAGGTATGGACCGATTCCGAGCTCCGACCAGTGGGATGACAACTACATGCCTCCAGGCCTAGTAGATGGCTCCGATTCTTTCAACCACGAGGAGCTCATGTTGGATGAGACTATCTTCAATGTTGAGACAGACTAGAATGATTAGAATGAAAATCCTAAAAAGAAAAGTTATAATTGGATATAGGCCTAGAACAGTTGTTGATGAGTATATGATGTGTATTGGTTTTGTTTGATTTTGTGTGACATTTATAATTCCAATCCCAATCAAGGTTGACGTATCAGTGTGTAATATTTAGTCAAAGGGTTGATTGATAAGGTAATTGATATGTTGAAGGTAATGATTAAAGTATTCCACCCTGAAATGTATACGACTATATTCCAATAACACATGTGTGGGACAAGTTAGGGGGGAGAAATATGTGGAGAAATCAGAGGCTGGTAGACTACACATGATAACTGAAAAAGCTGACAACAGGAGGGCCCTTCCAAGGCCTCTCTTATCTGGGGAGGAAGAGAACGGCGAGAAACTGCCAAGGCTGGTGGAAAGTGATAACAATGTGTGTGTGTGTGTGTGTGTGTGTGTGTGTGTGTAGAGGGGGTTATAAAGTCTGTTCAAATTTTGGTTGACTTGAGAGCTCTCATGAATAAACTACAACGAACCTTTTGCAGAATCTGAGTCTATTATTGTATAAGGTATTATTGGTTGGTTAACCTGTGCTGTAACTTGTGGTTATATGGTGTGTTTTATCCTTTCCCTCCAATGGCTATCTGACCAACAAGATACACTCTAGTCTCCACTGGCTATCTGGTAAACAGAATACACTCTAGTCTCCACTGGCTATCTGGCCAACAGGCTACACTCTAGTCTCTACTGGCTATCTAGACAACAGTCAACACTCTAGTCTCCACTGGCTATCTGGTAAACAGGCTACACTCTAGTCTAAACTGGCTATCTGGTAAACAGGCTACACGCTAGTCTAAACTGGATATCTGGTAAACAGGCTACACTCTAGTCTAAACTGGCTATCTGGTAAACAGGCTACACTCGAGTCTCCACTGGCAATCTGGTCATCAGGCTACACTCTAGTCTCTACTGGCTATCTGGAAAACAGGCTACACTAGTCTCTACTGGCTATCTGGTAAACAGGGGACACTCTAGTCTCCACTGGCTATTTGGCCAACAGGCTACATTCTAGTCTCCACTGGTAAACAGGCTACACTCTAGTCTCTACTCGCTATCTGGAAAACAGGCTACACTCTAGTCTCCACTGGTAAACAGGCTACACTAGCCAGTCAGTTCTGCTGATGTGTTTCTAGTAGCAGTACTCTTTGTCTCCTACTCTTTTGATGTCAGCAGTGTAAATACTACTGGCTATTTGGCCAACAGGCTACATTCTAGTCTCCACTGGTAAACAGGCTACACTCTAGTCTCCACTGGCTATTTGGCCAACAGGCTACATTCTAGTCTCCACTGGTAAACAGGCTACACTCTAGTCTCTACTGGCTATCTGGTAAACAGGCTACACTCTAGTCTCCACTGGTAAACAGGCTACACTAGCCAGTCAGTTCTGCTGATGTGTTTCTAGTAGCAGTACTCTTTGTCTCCTACTCTTTTGATGTCAGCAGTGTAAATACCTGCCTGGCGCACCAACAAAAATATTTATCTTTACCCCTCTCTAACAATACTGCTGCTGTGTGTGGAGTGTTGGGGGTTACGGTGGCTTTGACAGCCCTACCATCAGCGATGCTGTTCTCCACAGGAGAGATGAGAATCGGCCTTGTGAATTGGTATCATCAAAGGTAGTCCTTTCTGTTATCAGAGGGGGAGGCCGTGGGGAGCAGGGAGGGTAATATACCTGTGTCTGTATGCCTGTTGGCCAGGTAGTATATTGTATAGCTCTTTGTGTGTTTGTAGACATGATGACACCAGTCCTGCCCAGTGGCAAACATTTTGGGCGGCAGGTATCCTAGTGGTTAGAGCGTTGGACTAGCAACCAAAAGGTTGCAAGATCGAATCCCCGAGCTGACAAGGTAAAAAACATCTGTCATTCTGCCCCTGAGCAAGGCAATTAACCTACTGTTCCTAGGCTGTCATTGAAAATAAGAATTTGTTCTTAACTTCTCTAGGGTAAGGGACAGAATTTTGGATGAAAAGCATGCCCAAATTCTACTCAGGCCCAGAAGATAGGATATGTATATAATTAGTAGATTTGGATAGAAAACACTCTAAAGTTTCCAAAACTGTTAAAATAATGTCTGTGAGTACAACATAACTGATTTGGTAGGTGAAAACCTGAGAACAATCCATTCAGGAAGTAGTTTTCTATTCAATGCCATTACAATAGCCATTGACTTAGGACTCATATTGCAGTTCCTATGCCTTCCACTAGATGTCAACAGTCTTTAGAAATTGTTTCAGGCTTGTATTCTGAAAAATGAGGGATTAAGAGCAGTCTGAATGAGTGGAGCTTTTTCATGCGCACGACCGAGAGAGTGCCTTTCTTGTTTACCTTTTATATTGACGGCGTTATTTTCCGGTTGAAATGTTATCGATTATTTAGGCTAAAAACAACCTGAGGATTGAATATAAACATTGTTTAACATGTTTCTATGAACTTTACGGATACAATTTAGATTTTTTTTTGTCTGCCTGTTGTGACTGCGTTTGAGCCTGTGGATTACTGAAGAAAACATGCGAAGAAAACCAAGGTTTTTGGATATAAAGAGAGACTTTATCGAACAAAAGGAACATTTATTGAATAAATGAATGTCTTCTGAGTGCAAACATATGAAGATCATCAAAGATAAGTGATTCATTTTATCTCTATTTCTGACTTGTCACTCTTCTACTTGGCTGGTTACTGTTTGTAATGATTTGTCTGCTGGGCTATGTTCTCAAATAATCGTAAGGTATGCTTTCGCCATAAATAATTTTTGAAATCTGACACCATGGTTGGATTCACAAGAAGTTCATCTTTAAACCTATGTGAAATAGTTGTATCTTTTCTGAATTTTTATAATGAGTATTTCTGTATTTGAATTTAGCGCTCTGCAATCTCACTGGATGCTGTCCAGATGGGACGCTAGCGTGCCACATACCCTAGAGAGGTTAACTGACTTGCCTAGTTAAATAACGGTAAAATATATATTTTTTGCCTAGGACCTACATTGACTGTACCTCCCCCAGATATTTGTGCACAGACACACATCCAGCCTTTTATCACAGAGGTCCTCCTCTAAGAGATCAAGCCAGGAAGTGAACGTGTACAGAATTACATTTTCTGAACATTTTCAAATACTTTTTGGTTTATTTTCAGATTGGAGAACTATATCTTAAAATATAGCAGAAATTGGTGTACAGTGCGTTTGGAAAGTATTCCGAACCTTTCCCCTTTTTTCACATTTTGTTACATTACAGCCATATTCTAAATTTGATAAAACATTTTTTCCCCTCATCAATCTGCACAAAATACCCCACAATGACAGGTTTTTAGACATTTCTACAAATGTATGAAAAAAATAAAAACAGAAATACCTCATTTACATAAGTATTCAGACCCTTTGCTATGAGACTCAAAATTGAGCTCAGGTGCATCATGTTTCCATTGATCATCCTTGAGATGTTTCTACAACTTGACTGGAGTCCACCTGTGGTAAGGCACACACCTGTCTGCAAAAGGTCCCAGAGTTGACAGTGCATGTCAGAGCAAAAACAATTCCATGAGGTCAAAGGAGGTCCTTAGAGCTCCGAGACAGGATTGTGTCGAGGCACAGAGCTAGGGATCCAAAACATGTATACAGCATTGTAGGTCCCCAGGAACACTGGCCTCCATCATTCTTAAATGGAAGAAGTTTGGAACCACCAAGAACCACCAAATTGAGCAAGACGGGCCTTGGTCAGGGAGATGACCAAGAACCTGATGGTCACTCTAACAGAGTTCCAGAGTTCATCTTTGGAGATGGGAGAACCTTCCAGGTGGACAACCATCTCTGCAGCACTCCACCAATCAGGCATTTATGGTAGAGTGGCCAGACAGAAGCCACTTCTCAGTAAAAGGCACATGACAGTCCACTTGGAGTTTGCCAAAAGGCACCTAAAGGACTCTCAGACCATGAGAAACAAAATTCTCTGGTCTGATGAAACCAAGATTGAACTCGTTGGTCTGAATGCCAAGCAACACATCTGGAGGAAACTTGGCGCCATCCCTACGGTGAAGCATGATGGTGGCAGCATCATGCTGTGGGGATATTTTTCAGTGGCAGGGACTGGGAGACTAGTCAGGATCGAGAGCAAGATGAACGGAGCAAAGTGCAGAGAGATCCTTGATGAAAACCTGCTAGGTTCACCTTCCAACAAGACAACGACTGTAAGCACACAGCCAAGACAACGCAGGAGTTACTTTGGAAAAAGTCTCTGAATGTCCTTGAGTGGCCCAACCTTTGGCAGTGATTACAGCCTCAAGTCTTCTTGGGTGTGACGGTACAAGCTTGGCACACCTGTATTTGGGGAGTTTCTCCCATTCTTCTCTGCAGCTCCTCTCATGTTCTGTTAGGTTGGACGCTCACCATCCAAGCTTGTAGCTTCATACCCTGTAATCGAGGCTGTAATCGCTGCCAAAGGTGCTTCAACAAAGTACTGAGTAAAGGGTCTGTGTACTTATGTAAATGGTATATTTTTGCTTTGTCATTATGTAGTATTGTGTGTAGATTGGTGAGAAAAAACCTAACAATTTAATCCATTTTAGAATAAGGCTGTAACGTAACAAAATGTTTTAAAAAATAAAGGGGTCTGAATACTTTCTGAATGTACTGTACATACAGAGATTCAGTGGCTTCACATTAATTTGTCTCTTTGAGATAAAAAAAAACAAACAGTTAAGAAATACATTAACTCAGAGTCAGACTTAGTCTTACCATGCACACTGAAGGTATTGGTGAGACACATTGTCCTGTACACTGAATGTATCGGTGAGACACATTGTCCTGCACACTGAAGGTATTGGTGAGACACATTGTCCTGTACACTGAATGTATCGGTGAGACACATTGTCCTGTACACTGAATGTATTGGTGAGACACATTGTCCTGTACACTGAATGTATTGGTGAGACACATTGTCCTGTACACTGAATGTATTGGTGAGACACATTGTCCTGTACACTGAATGTATTGGTGAGACACATTGTCCTGTACACTGAATGTATTGGTGAGACACATTGTCCTGCACACTGAAGGTATTGGTGAGACACATTGTCCTGCACACTGAAGGTATTGGTGAGACACATTGTCCTGTACACTGAATGTATTGGTGAGACACATTGTCCTGTACACTGAATGTATTGGTGAGACACATTGTCCTGTACACTGAATGTATTGGTGAGACACATTGTCCTGCACACTGAATGTATTGGTGAGACACATTGTCCTGCACACTGAAGGTATTGGTGAGACACATTGTCCTGTACACTGAAGGTATTGGTGAGACACATTGTCCTGCACACTGAAGGTATTGGTGAGACACATTGTCCTGTACACTGAATGTATCGGTGAGACACATTGTCCTGCACACTGAAGGTATTGGTGAGACACATTGTCCTGCACACTGAAGGTATTGGTGAGACACATTGTCCTGCACACTGAAGGTATTGGTTAGACACATTGTCCTGTACACTGAATGTATCGGTGAGACACATTGTCCTGCACACTGAAGGTATTGGTGAGACACATTGTCCTGCACACTGAAGGTATTGGTGAGACACATTGTCCTGCACACTGAAGGTATTGGTGAGACACATTGTCCTGCACACTGAAGGTATTGGTGAGACACATTGTCCTGCACACTGAAGGTATTGGTGAAACACATTGTCCTGCACACTGAAGGTATTGGTGAGACACATTGTCCTGCACACTGAAGGTATTGGTGAGACACATTGTCCTGTACACTGAAGGTATTGGTGAGACACATTGTCCTGTACACTGAAGGTATTGGTGAGACACATTGTCCTGCACACTGAAGGTATTGGTGAGACACATTGTCCTGTACACTGAAGGTATTGGTGAGACACATTGCCCTGCACACTGAAGGTATTGGTGAGACACATTGTCCTGCACACTGAAGGTATTGGTGAGACACATTGTCCTGTACACTGAATGTATCGGTGAGACACATTGTCCTGCACACTGAAGGTATTGGTGAGACACATTGTCCTGCACACTGAAGGTATTGGTGAGACACATTGTCCTGGACACTGAATGTATTGGTGAGACACATTGTCCTGCACACTGAAGGTATTGGTGAGACACATTGTCCTGCACACTGAAGGTATTGGTGAGACACATTGTCCTGCACACTGAAGGTATTGGTGAGACACATTGTCCTGTACACTGAATGTATTGGTGAGACACATTGTCCTGTACACTGAAGGTATTGGTGAGACACATTGTCCTGTACACTGAATGTATCGGTGAGACACATTGCCCTGGACACTGAATGTATTGGTGAGACACATTGTCCTGCACACTGAAGGTATTGGTGAGACACATTGTCCTGTACACTGAAGGTATTGGTGAGACACATTGTCCTGTACACTGAAGGTATTGGTGAGACACATTGTCCTGCACACTGAAGGTATTGGTGAGACACATTGTCCTGTACACTGAAGGTATTGGTGAGACACATTGCCCTGCACACTGAAGGTATTGGTGAGACACATTGTCCTGCACACTGAAGGTATTGGTGAGACACATTGTCCTGTACACTGAATGTATCGGTGAGACACATTGTCCTGCACACTGAAGGTATTGGTGAGACACATTGTCCTGCACACTGAAGGTATTGGTGAGACACATTGTCCTGCACACTGAAGGTATTGGTGAGACACATTGTCCTGCACACTGAAGGTATTGGTGAGACACATTGTCCTGTACACTGAATGTATCGGTGAGACACATTGTCCTGTACACTGAAGGTATTGGTGAGACACATTGTCCTGCACACTGAAGGTATTGGTGAGACACATTGTCCTGCACACTGAAGGTATTGGTGAGACACATTGTCCTGTACACTGAATGTATTGGTGAGACACATTGCCCTGCACACTGAAGGTATTGGTGAGACACATTGTCCTGTACACTGAATGTATCGGTGAGACACATTGTCCTGCACACTGAAGGTATTGGTGAGACACATTGTCCTGCACACTGAAGGTATTGGTGAGACACATTGTCCTGTACACTGAATGTATCGGTGAGACACATTGTCCTGCACACTGAAGGTATTGGTGAGACACATTGTCCTGCACACTGAAGGTATTGGTGAGACACATTGTCCTGCACACTGAAGGTATTGGTTAGACACATTGTCCTGTACACTGAATGTATCGGTGAGACACATTGTCCTGCACACTGAAGGTATTGGTGAGACACATTGTCCTGCACACTGAAGGTATTGGTGAGACACATTGTCCTGCACACTGAAGGTATTGGTGAGACACATTGTCCTGCACACTGAAGGTATTGGTGAGACACATTGTCCTGCACACTGAAGGTATTGGTGAAACACATTGTCCTGCACACTGAAGGTATTGGTGAGACACATTGTCCTGCACACTGAAGGTATTTGTGAGACACATTGTCCTGTACACTGAAGGTATTGGTGAGACACATTGTCCTGTACACTGAAGGTATTGGTGAGACACATTGTCCTGCACACTGAAGGTATTGGTGAGACACATTGTCCTGTACACTGAAGGTATTGGTGAGACACATTGCCCTGCACACTGAAGGTATTGGTGAGACACATTGTCCTGCACACTGAAGGTATTGGTGAGACACATTGTCCTGTACACTGAATGTATCGGTGAGACACATTGTCCTGCACACTGAAGGTATTGGTGAGACACATTGTCCTGCACACTGAAGGTATTGGTGAGACACATTGTCCTGCACACTGAAGGTATTGGTGAGACACATTGTCCTGCACACTGAAGGTATTGGTGAGACACATTGTCCTGCACACTGAAGGTATTGGTGAGACACATTGTCCTGCACACTGAAGGTATTGGTGAGACACATTGTCCTGTACACTGAATGTATTGGTGAGACACATTGTCCTGTACACTGAAGGTATTGGTGAGACACATTGTCCTGTACACTGAATGTATCGGTGAGACACATTGCCCTGGACACTGAATGTATCGGTGAGACACATTGTCCTGCACACTGAAGGTATTGGTGAGACACATTGTCCTGCACACTGAAGGTATTGGTGAGACACATTGTCCTGTACACTGAATGTATCGGTGAGACACATTGTCCTGTACACTGAAGGTATTGGTGAGACACATTGTCCTGCACACTGAAGGTATTGGTGAGACACATTGTCCTGTACACTGAATGTATCGGTGAGACACATTGTCCTGTACACTGAAGGTATTGGTGAGACACATTGTCCTGCACACTGAAGGTATTGGTGAGACACATTGTCCTGTACACTGAAGGTATCGGTGAGACACATTGCCCTGTACACTGAAGGTATTGGTGAGACACATTGTCCTGCACACTGAAGGTATTGGTGAGACACATTGTCCTGTACACTGAATGTATCGGTGAGACACATTGTCCTGCACACTGAAGGTATTGGTGAGACACATTGTCCTGCACACTGAAGGTATTGGTGAGACACATTGTCCTGCACACTGAAGGTATTGGTGAGACACATTGTCCTGTACACTGAATGTATCGGTGAGACACATTGTCCTGCACACTGAAGGTATTGGTGAGACACATTGTCCTGTACACTGAATGTATTGGTGAGACACATTGTCCTGTACACTGAAGGTATTGGTGAGACACATTGTCCTGTACACTGAATGTATCGGTGAGACACATTGCCCTGGACACTGAAGGTATCGGTGAGACACATTGTCCTGTACACTGAAGGTATTGGTGAAACACATTGCCCTGTACACTGAAGGTATTGGTGAGACACATTGTCCTGTACACTGAAGGTATTGGTGAAACACATTGCCCTGGACACTGATGCACACACACATGCACAACCAAAGCATGAACACCCTTACTGTAGGCTACTGGGTAAGTACTGAACATTCTCACTCACACACACACACACACACACACACACACACACACACACACACACACACACACACACACACACACACACACACACACACACACACACACACACACACACACACACACACATACACACACACACAGTGTGATTTATGTTCTCTTTGGCTGGAGATGGTCCGGCCACATTAACAGCCACTACAATCTACAGCGTTCAAATTAGAGTGGGAGTTTTCTGTGTTTTTAAAAGATCTATATTTTTATTTTTAATCACATTTCTTTTTTATTTCAGGTCATCGTTATCCCTCGACATCACACATGCTTGCAGCAGCAACTTCTAAATGGTGTGACTTCACATTTTCATTTAGTGTAAGCCTACATGGTTAAAAGGGAGGGTGGAGGTAAAAAAAAATACATTAAAAAAAATAAAAATGATTTGTGGAGATAAGTTCAAACTGGTGAGGTGAGGTTTAAAGTGAATGTAATTCATCACGGGAGATAGCGGCCAGCAATATTCTTCATCATGACGGGGGCCTAGCCAGAATCACCCAGCATCGGCCAAGCAAGCCTGATGAAAGGATAAGGTCCAAATTGATAGTCATATTTTACAGTGGGTCACACAGGAACAGAGTGTTGAACATTGTAATTACAAGTTTGGTGGAGGAAAGAGAGAGAGAGAGAGAGAGGGAGAGAATGAGGGAGGGAAGGAAGAGAGAAAGAGTGGAGTCTTTGTCTAGCCCGAGCTGAGCGCTGACGCTTAATTGAATGGTAACCTCTGGAACTGTTGTGCTAACACTGCAGAGAGAGAGACAGAGAGAGAGAGAGAGAGAGAGAGAGAGAGGGTGGGAGAGATGGAGAGATGGAGGGAAGGGGGAGAGGGAAAGAGAAGTGCTGAGAGGGCCCTTTTGTGTGCTCGTCAGTCCCTGTCTCATCCACCAGACCACAGCGTGAGATAAAGCATCACACACACACGCACGCATTAGACACACACACACACATACACACACTGGAACTCTCCAAACTCCACAATCAGCAAAATACATTCACACATTGTATAGTAAACATTGAATACACAGCTTGAATATCCCAAAACATATACTGTGTATTCTCTATAAACTGTACAGTATGGCTACTGCAAACATCAAATATTTTCCTGGTTCATACACACCACATTTACCCCCGACTCCTCTGTCCCTCTCTAACCCCTCACCGTTCTGCTTCACTGGGCTGCTTCTCTCTCTCGCTCTCTCTCTCTTTCTCTCCATCCCTCCCCTCCTCTCTCTCCATCCCTCTCTCTCTCTCTCTCTCTGTCTCTCTCTCTCTCTCCCTCCCTCTCTCTCCCTCACTCTCTCTATCCATTCCTCTCTCTGTCTCTCTCATTTAATTTGTCCTTCTCTCTCTCTGTCCCTCTCTCCCTATCTGTCTCTCTCATTTAATTTGTCCCTCTCTCCCTACATCTCCCTCTCTCTCTCTCCCTCCATCTGTCTCCCTCCCTCCCTTCCTCTCTCTCATTTCATGTGTCACTCTATCTTATTTCTCATTTTCATCCCAGCCCAACCAATTGCCTCATCATCAGCTCATCTTTTATTTTCATTTTCCCCTCCTCATCCCCAGTCTTGTTTTTCTCCATCTCTCCATCTTTTTCTTTCTCTTTACAGCAATTTTTTTTGGCTTGTGGGATGGCTCCTTGTCTTCTTCTGTGGTAATGGTGGAATAAGGCCTGCTGTTATAAGAGCCAGGGCAATTTGTTCCCTTTTTTGAGCGGGAGCGTCTTCGTTCCGGGCCGCTTGGCAGGCACGCACGCGCACACACAGAAACATACACACACACACACACGCGAACGCGTGACACCACACATCCATACCATGATGAGGCCATTTCCTCCCCTAATCTCTGGATTCTCATCTAACGGCTAATGAAAAACATCCCAATTACCCAGTTACACTTTGAATAGAGCAGGGACGGGCAGGGATGGTAATGTGTGTGGGAAGCCAAAGTCAGCTTGTCCGTCCACCATAGGTCGGTAGGTCTGTCTGTTGTCTGTCTGGATAGGGCCCTACTTTTGTGAGTGTCCAATGACACTGATGGCTGCTTGGTGGTTGGTAATGACAGCAGAATGCTATTGGAATTGGTGATATGCCATTACAGACACAGGGCAAAATGGAATCGACAAAGGCTCCATTGAGGATAATGAACAAAGTATTATTAGAGTACTATAAAGTATGACAGAACAAAAATGATTTGTTACAATGGAATTGTGAGTCTGTCATAGTTTGAATGTAGGCTGCTAATGGTTGTGTGTGTGTTTGTGTGTGTGATTATGTTAATGCTTGTGAGCATTTCCAGGATGCGTGTCCAGTGACGGTGATGAGGGTTGCTGCCGGTTGTTGGCCTCTGTGAAATTCCTACAAGACTGGTTGCCTTGGTGACAAAATCTGTGGCTCTGTCTGTCCAAGCTGACCCTGCTAACCTGAACATAAAGACAAAGGTACGGCTTACATATGCACTCGCACGCACACACGCGCACACTCACACACACACACACACAACTAATGCACTGCCCTCAGGGTGACCCCATGGCCTTCTCCCTCCTCCCTCTATCCATACAATCATCCCCTCTTCCCTCCCTCTGATCCCCTCCTATCTCCAGCAGCACTCATCTAGCACATAGAGCCAGGTGGCAGGTGGCTGCCTAGACTAAAGCATTGAGGCCTGATGTAGCTATAACATGTGCCCGTGTAGGGATGAAGGTCAGTCCTGTCTCCTCACTGTACTTAACACTCAGATCAGTTATTCTAAACCCTACCCCTTACTACTCCCTACGTCCTGTCCCAGGGGTGGGCAAAATGTGTCCGAACCTATGTTATCTGTTCGCCCGACCAATCTTATCCTATCTGGCCAGCCAGCATAAATAAGCCGAACTTGTACTGTCTGACTGGCCAAACTTGTCCTATCTGGCAACTTGTCCTATCTGGCTGACTTGTCCTATTGGTTAGAGCCTGTAAGTAAGCATTTCACCTGTTCTATTCGGCGCACATAACAAATAATCTTTGATTTGAGATGACGTAGTTAACTATTCCTTGCCCACGAACATTCTCCCACAAATCAGAGATGATTGCAATACAGTCTGCTTTCTCTATGATTTGCTTGACCTTCACTTGAACTCTGTTGAACTCTGCATCCAGCAAATGAGTAGATAAAGCATGTCTGGTTGGAGGGGTGTATGCTGGGTGAGGACATTCAGAAATCTCTTCCAATACACATTGCCTGTGAGCATCAGAGGGGAACCAGTGGAATATACAGCTCGAGCAAAACATTCATCAGCATTTCTCTGACTATGTTCCTCCAATGAGTCAAAAACACTTCTGGTTCCAGGAGGACCATGAGCTGATGCTATCGATAAGGTGTTTGATTCATAATTTTCTCCTCGAAAAGAAGTATAGGGACATTTGTCAGAGATTGCTTGTTTTGTGCACTGACTGAACTTTACGCACTTGGACAGAGGATTCTGCATCTTTGTTTCATTCTTCACATATGATTTGGCACAGTATTTGCAAATCTACACAGCTTTTCCTTCTACATTAGCTGCAATGCCTGTGGAATTTTCCTGTAAAAATTGTTTTTAAAAAAGTACAAATAAATCAATACAATTCCATGTACAGATAAATAGGCAGTCAACAAACCATGCCACTTTTCACATCTTGCGCAACTCTCAACAGTGTTACCCAGTTCCTAGATGGCCTACTTTTTCATTGCACAAATGAATAACCTCAACCAAATTCCAAAGACTGGTGACATCCAGTGGAAGTGGTAGGAACTGAAAAAAGGTTTCTAAGAAATATCATTTGCCAATGAAAAGTCAGTGAACAGACAGAGACCTGCTACATAAGTTCTGTTATACTCACAGACATGATTCAAACAGTTTTAGAAACTTCTGAGTGTTTTCTATCCAAATCTACTAATAATATGCATATCTTATATTCCTGGTATGAGTAGCAGGAAGCTGAAATTGGGCATGCTATTTATCCAAAACTGAAAATGCTGCCCCCTGTACCTCAAGAAGTTAAGAAGCCTGTCCATGTGGGAGCCACATTTCAGCTCGTTCCCATCTTCTCCTTCAATGGATTGGAGTATCGAGGTCAGGGATTGGACAGCAAGGGAGAACTCTTGGAAGGCAGCATGGTCTCCCATTTGGTTGGAGACGTATTGAGGATGTTGTTTAGTTCATTCTGGACTAGCTGGCGTGGCTCACCATATTTCACTTTCAGGGCCTGGATAGCAGCAGTGCGTGGTGTTGCGGAGTGCATAAATGATTTGGCCAGCCTGTGAGCACTGGGAAACCGCAAGTGATCCATCAGTACTTGGTATTTGTAGCGTTCTGACAGATTACTTTGAATACCCAGTAGGCTCTTCACTGCCATTACCAAAAGGACAAAATCACTGGCCTTTCCACTCTCAAAGTATGGCAGTTTGTGTCTGGGAATTCCATAGGCTGAGGATACTAGCAGTTTCATGATGTTGGCTCCTTTTGGTTGCGTGAAGGATACACCCAGGACTGCTGATGAACTCACTGTGGCCTCATTGAGCCTGTCCCCTTCTGTCCCAGACCCTCCTCCATTGGTGGCAGCCTGAATTGGGTGAGAGCCCTCCCACCTGATGGTTGATGACTGGCCTGATCCAGGCCCTGGATGAGAGGAACGATTTGCCATGGTTGACAATTGGCGGAAAGATGAAGGAGTGGTGCTTTGTCTAGATGAAGGTAGAATGCTAACTTGTGGCACTGGCATAGAGGGCGTTGTTGGAGCGGCCTGTCCCACGTGCTCCGTGTTGGCTGTTGACCTCGGATCCTCCGGTGACTGTGTGCCATGCTGTACCAGAGGAGTAGATTCGGAAAGAAAGGCAGACAGGTCAGGTCCATGTGGAGTTGTGGTCAGGTCAACTCCCTGTTTGTTCCTCTCCAGGAAGGATGAGACCATCCATGCCTCCTCCAATTCCCTTCTTGCTTGATGGTGCCGTCGCTGCTGTGCCAAGTCCTTGGCAATGAATTCCCATTTCTGCAGAGCACTACGGGCCTGCACATCCAATAGGTGACATCATTAATCAGACTGTCTTTCCTCCTCAATCTGATGCTCAATTTCCTCCAACGCTAGTGGTTTCATCCTCTCTCGTAGGACAGCGGTCTGGGAATCGCTGAGGGCTAGTGAATGGCGGCTGCCATTGCCACTTCCAAAGGGGTATCCACTGGTCGAACTCTCACTCCGTCTAGAGTTCCTCAACAATTTCCCATTACTTAAGGGTGAATGGGAGCCCGCCTCGGGAAGCTGGTCAACCTGTGCGGTGGGAGTTACCTCCTCCATGGGTTCTTCCTGTAGACCACTTTCCTGCAGTTTGCCATCCTTGGCTCGAAGGGGACTGAAACGTACAGTTGAGCTCCGGTGGGCTTGCCCTTTGGTCTGGGATTCTCCACCACATAATCCTTAAGATAACCAGGTGCTTGTCTGCTCAATTGTTGCCTGGTTCTTCTGGTGCTGCTGGTGGTTGTGGATAAAGCCTTTGTTGCTTTAGGCTTATCTCCTGGCTTTAGGCTTATTTGTTCCAATACTTTTCCCTCAGCCGCTCTTTCCTCCTCTCTCCTTCCTTCCAGTGGAGACAATTCTTCCTTCTCCTCCTCCATTTCCTCTTCACCTGTCTTTGTTTCAGTCATCATCCAGCTTAAAGGATCATTGAAAGATTATTGAAATCTGTGTGGGTACGGGACAGTTAGGATGACGGACAGTGAAGGTGAACAAGTGGTCACGGGTCACGGGTCAGGTGACAGAGGAATGGATGAGACTGACGCAGGAATTCCTTTATCCATGAAGTGGCATATTTACTGGGTAGTCTGTCTGCGCTGCATAACAAAGGAAACAGAATAACATATATCCAATCATATTCATAATCACTAAGGTCAAATCATAATCATTCTCATTATTAACATAATTAGATGATTCAGCAATTCATTTCAATAAGAAGTCAATAGGAATCATCATTGAGTCATTTAGGCTCATAACTATTCATCATAATCAGGAGAATAATAATTCAAATAATTCAATCAGTGATCGGTTCTTAAATCTATAATCTCCATCAGTTTGAAATCAGAATTGATCGGTTCAGCAAACAATAATGATGTTTCATTTATCACCCCTTCAAGTTTGTCTTCATATGTACATACATTTTCCTCATATATTAACCATTTATCGATTGCATAATTGGTCTGTTCTGATCTGTAGGGCAGTGAGCATTGTCCATCTACATTACGCAATAGGTTTGAAGCATGCGCTCCAAGCCGCGCTCCGCGGTAATAACTATAAGCAGTAACTGATGGCCCGCTCTCCCGATTGCAACAGATAGTTCACATGAAAGGTAACAGGTTCGGTGGATTCACGTGGATTCATGGACGCACAGAATGTCTAGATTAGACGGAGTTAAGGAAGAGGAAGCAGCGAGGTCGGGCGATGGCGATTTCCTCCTTTTAATGGGTTGAGATCTGTTGAACATTTCCACAAGACCTAATTAAAGTGGCCCTGTCCCAGCTGAGCAAGTGGCCATGAATTAAAGGATTATTCCACCAAGTCCATGGGCTGTATCCAGGCACTCCGCTTTGCATCATGCATAAGAACAGCCCTTAGCCATGGTATACTGGCCACATACCACAAACCCTTGTGCCTTATTGTTTAAAAAGATATCCCCTGATATTGATAATTTTCGCCAGTGTATGCTATCGGGCTGACTTGTCCTATCTGGCAAGCTGGACAAACTTATGCCTGTATGCTAAAGTTATCTACCGGCTGGTCAAATTTATGCCATATGGCTGACTAGTTTAACTTCTGCTATCTGGCCGACTTGTCTTATCAGACTGACTTATTCTATCTGGCCGGCCGTCTGAACTTATCCTACTTGACCGGCCTGCCGAGCTTGTACTATCTGTCTGGCCAACTTAACCTATAGTACCTTTCAAACATTTGGGGTCACTTAGAAATGTACTTGTTTTTAATAGAAAATCACGTTTTTTGTCCATTTAAGTAACATCAAATTGATCAGAAATACAGAGTAGACATTGTTATTGTTGTAAAGGACTGGCCTTCTAGGCAGAGTTGCAAAGAAAAAGCCATATCTCAGACTTGCCAATAAAAAGAAAAGATTCAAATGGGCAAAAGAACACAGACGCTGGATAGAGGGACTCTGCCTAGAAGGCCAGCATCCCGTAGTTGTCTCTTCACTGTTGACATTGAGACTGGTGGTTTGCTGGTACTATTTAATGAAGCTGCCAGATGAGGACTTGTGAGGCGTCTGTTTCTCAAAGTAGACACTCTAATGTACTTGTCTACTTGCTCAGTTGCGGATCCTCTGTTTGGTCCACCACCCAGGACAATGGATCGGATTCCAGCCGGCGACCCAAAACAACGGCGCCACAGAAGGGGCAAACGGAGCGGTCTTCTGTTCAGGCTGCGTAGATGGGCACATCGCTCACCGCTCCTGAGCATACTACTCGCCAACAAGGTAGACGAAATCCGAGCAAGAGAGACATCAGAGATTGTAAAGTTCTTTGTTTTACGGAAACATGGCTTACTCGGGATACGTCATCAGAGTCGGTACAGCCACCTGGTTTCTTCACGCATCTCGCCAACAGAAACAAACATCTCTCTGGTAAGAAGAAGGGCGGGGTGTATGCCTTATGATTAACGAGACCTGGTGTGATCATAACAACATACAGGAACTCAAGTCCTTTTGTTCACCTGACCTAGAATTCCTTACAATCAAATGCAGACCGCATTATCTACCAAGAGAATTCTCTTCGATTATAATCACAGTCGTGTATACCCCCCCAAGCAGACACATCGACAGACCTGAAAGAACTTCATTAGACTCTATGTAAACTGGAAACCACATATCCTGAGGCTGCATTTATTGTAGCTGGGGATTTTAACAAGGCTAATCTGAAAACAAGGCTCCGTAAATTTTAACAGCATATCGAATGTGCGACCCGGGCTGGCAAAACACTGGATCATTGTTATTCTAACTTCCGCGATGCATACAAAGCCCTCCCCTGCCCTCCTTTCGGAAAATCTGACCACAACTACATTTTATTGCTCCCAGCTATAGACAGAAACTAAAACAGGAAACGTCCCATGCTCAGGTCTGTTCAAGGTCTTGTCCAACCAATCAGATTCCACGCTTAAAGATTGCATCGATCACGTGGAGGACTTGGATATGTTCCGCATAGTGTCGGACAATAACATTGATGAATACGCTGATTCGGTGAGCGAGTTAATTAGCAACTGCATCGGTGATGTTGTACTCACAGCGACTATTAAAACCTGCCCCAACCAGAAACCATGGATTGATGGCATCATTCGCGCAAAACTGAAAGTGTGAACCACTGCTTTTAAATCAGGGCAACGCAACCGGAAACATGACTGAATACAGTGTAGATATTCCCTCCGCAAGGCAATCAAACAAGCTAAGCGTCAGTATAGAGACAAAGTAGAGTCGCAATTCAACGGTATGTGGCAGGGTCTACAGTCAATCACGGACTACAAAAAGAAAACCAGCCCCGTCGCGGACCACAATGTCTTGCTCCCAGACAATCCAAACAACTTCTTTGCTCGCTTTGAGGACAATAAAAACCCTGCATCTCTACCCAGCCCTGTGCAACTGGGTCCTGGACTTTCTGACAGGCCGCCCCCAGGTGGTGAGGGTAGGAAACAACATCTCCACCCCGCTGATCCTCAACACTGGGTGCGTTCACAAGGTTGCGTTCTCAGCCCTGTCCTGTACTCCCGGTTCACCCATGACTGCGTTGCCATGCATGTCTCCAACTCAATCATCAAGTTTGCAGATGACACTACAGTGGTAGGCTTGATTGCCAACAACAACGAGACAGCCTACAGGGAGGAGGTGAGGGCCCTCAGAGTGTGGTGTCAGGTAAATAACCTCACTCTCAATGTCAACAAAACAAAGGAGATGATCATGGACTTCAGGAAACAGCAGAGGGAGCAGCACCCTATCCACATCGACAGGACAGTAGTGGAGAAGGTGGAAAGTTTTAAGTTCCTCGGCATACACATCACGGACAAACTGAAATGGTCCACCCACACAGACAGCGTGGTGAAGAAGGCACAGCAGCGCCTCTTCAACCTCAGGAGGCTGAAGAAATTTGGCTTGTCACCAAAAACCCTCATTTACAGATGCACAATCGAGAGCATCCTGTCGGGCTGTATCACCGCCTGGTATGGCAACTGCTCCGCCACAACCGTAAGGCTCTCCAGAAGGTAGTGAGGTCTGGACAACGCATCACCGGGGGCAAACTATCTGCCCTACAGGACACCTACACCACCCGATGTCACATGAAGGCCAAAAAGATAATCAATGACAACAACCACCCGAGCCACTGCCTGTTCACCCCACTATCATCCAGAAGGCGAGGTCAGTACAGGTGCATCAAAGTGGGGACCGAGAGACTGACAAACAGCTTCTACCTCAAGGCCATCAGACTGTTAAACAGCCACCACTAACATTGAGTGGCTGCTGCCAACATACTGACTCACCTCTAGCCACTTTAATAATAAAAACGTGACAAAGAACACAACGACGTCTCCATGCTGTGCCCTTTTGGCCCTGAGGCAGATTCATGCCTGCAGTTGTGAATTTTGGCATGTGAACACCACTGGTGGCAGGAGTAGAGGGGGCAGAGGTAGAGGGGGCAGAAGGTGATGCAGTGTACTTTGTGCTATAGCCAGCAAGCTCCCGGGTGAGCAGCTCCCTGAAGGCTAGCTGTGAGATGGGGGGCTGTCCACAGCTCTTCACGATTTCCTTCTGCAGAATGAAGGAATTCACCACAGCAATGTCAATGAAATGATTAACCAAGGTCTTGTACCATTTCTTTGTCTTGTGGAGAACATTGTAGTAACCTGTCAGTGCGTCTGACAGGTCTACACCTCCCATGCCCATTTCACAAAGAGCAGGCCATCTCCACGAATCCATAGCATAGTAAACCGCTCAGCCCGCTTAGGCATGTCTTTTACCTTTGTCTTTGGAAAGCCCACTCTGTTGGTATGAATGGTACCACAAGCCCAAACATTCAGCTTCCTCAGGTTTGCAAACATGGTAGGGCTTGTGTAAAAGTTTTCCACAAACAGTTTGTAGCCCTTCCCCAGCAGTTGAAAATCCAATAACTCCATGACGGAATCATAACTGAGTACCTTACCGGTCGCAAAACTGCTTTTCCCCTCATAAACAAAGAAATTGCACGTGTATACACATACAGTGCCTTGCGAAAGTATTCGGCCCCTTTGAACTTTGCAACCTTTTGCCACATTTCAGGCTTCAAACATAAAGATATAAAACTGTATTTTTTTGTGAAGAATCAACAACAAGTGGGACACAATCATGAAGTGGAACGACATTTATTGGATATTTCAAACTTTTTTAACAAATCAAAAACTGAAAAATTGGGCGTTCAAAATTATTCAGCCCCCTTAAGTTAATACTTTGTAGCGCCACCTTTTGCTGCGATTACAGCTGTAAGTCGCTTGGGGTATGTCTCTATCAGTTTTGCACATCGAGAGACTGAAATTTTTTCCCATTCCTCCTTGCAAAACAGCTCGAGCTCAGTGAGGTTGGATGGAGAGCATTTGTGAACAGCAGTTTTCAGTTCTTTCCACAGATTCTCGATTGGATTCAGGTCTGGACTTTGACTTGGCCATTCTAACACCTGGATATGTTTATTTTTGAACCATTCCATTGTAGATTTTGCTTTATGTTTTGGATCATTGTCTTGTTGGAAGCCTGAAATGTGGCAAAAGGTCGCAAAGTTCAAGGGGGCAGAATACTTTCGCAAGGCACTGTACATAATTAGCCAAAACAAACAGCTTGTAACCCCATTTTGTTGGTTTGTTACGCATGTATTGCTTTAGGCCAATTCTGGCCTTTGAGGCTACCATCCTCTCATCTATGGACAAGTTCTGGGCGGGCTATAAATGGGTCTTGCAGGCCTCAACCATGCTGGGGTAGAGAAGTTTGACTTTGCAGAGCCTGTCAAACCTTGCATATTATTGGTATCATTTGAATGGAAACATTCTGAAGTTTGTGGAAATTTTAATTGAATGTAGGAGAATATAACACAATGGATCTGGTAGAAGAAAAGAGAAAGAACGAGCATGCGTTTTCTGTAGCATCATCATTATATTCCTGTAGCATCATCTTTCACATGTACAAGAATAGCCAAATAGTCAGATAGGATGCTGGGGATAATTTAGATGGACAACACAAGAGGGCAACTGTAGTTGTGCAAAGTGTCAGACTGATAACTTCAGGATTCGGTGAGCTACATGACATTTAGCATGAAGTCACCTAGGTGTCCCACACAAGTTGCCCAAATGTACCCAAGTGGCCGAATTGGTGAAGTGATATATATAACTATATACAACAGTGCAAATAACTATATACAACATAACAAAATGCAATTCTAACACAACAACAAAAAATGTTTAAATAATATTTGAAAAAATATATATATAAAGAAAAAACAGGGGTAGACCCTTTGGAAGACCCTCAGTCCTCTACACAATATTTTGCTGCTGATGCCATGTCCCATCGAAGTCTCTTTCTGCTGTAAAGCAGAGGAAAACCGAACAAGTGGTGCAGGTGATGGGGGACTTCATTTAAAAAAAAATGTTTTACCTTTATTTAACTAGGCAAGTCAGTTAATTTATTTTCAATTAAGTAAGGACCAGAGAAACGAGCTGACAGTGAAGACCCTGGAACAGGCAATAACACCAGAACTTGGTCACCCGGCTGTAGTGCACGAGAAACAGCCTGTTTATCATAGTATCTTTTCATACTCCTCTGTGAGGAAGACAGAGCTTTCTTTGTGAGAGCACAGGCTTGGTGTAGGCGCTCATGAAGGCAACTAACGTAGTCCAACACATTCTGATCTCCTGTACACAACTCTTGGGACAAAAACGGTTCTTTAAGGACTTTCATTGGTCCTCTCACTGTGTGACCAAACACTAGTTCAGCCGGGCTGAACCCTAGGGACTCCTGTACAGTTTCACGAGCAGCAAACAAAACTATAGGAACTCCCTCATCCAAATCTTTCTCAGATTCCAAACAATATTTACGTAGCATAGACTTCAGTTCAAGCGCCCCCCGAGACTGGGTGATATGCGCTTGCCACACGGTGCGTGATTGACAAGGATTTTAACACCTGCTTGAAGAGCTTTGATAGTAAATTGGTACCCTGATCAGTGTGTACTATATTAGGTAACCCTTAATTAAGGCTTTACTCACCAACGGAGCTGTAATCCTTCACAGAGGAATGGCCTCGTGGTATCTTGTTGCCATTACGTATAACCGTTAACAAAAACTGGTTACCCGATTTTGTCTTCGGTAACGGTCCAACACAACCAACCACCACATGTTCGAATGGTTCACATATGACAGGTATTGGACAAAGAGGAGCGGGAGGAATAACCTGATTTGGTTTTCCTGTTATCTGACATGTGTAGCAATGTCTGACAAACCTGGCCAAAATAAATGTCAAAGGACCCGATCATAAGTCTGGGAGATTCCTAAATGACAGGACCACTGGTGATCATGAGCAAGGGATAACACATTTTGTCGAAAGGCTGTAGGAATCACTATTTGGTAAACAGCATTCCAATCTCCGTCTGCGTCAACATGGGATGTCCATTTACGCATTAGGAGATTACCATCAATGAAGTAAGCCACGTTCTTCTTCTTTGCCTCTTCCAATGAGACAACACTAGAAAAACATTTAGCAAGCCTGTTGTGAACCTTTTGGTTAGCAATCAGCTGCTCACGAGTGACCTACAGCCTTCAATATACTTTGATTCTTCCCTGGGCTGTTTGTCAGAGGGGATCAGCTTCCCAGAGGTAGCACACAACCCATCCTCTTGATCAAACTCTTTGAACATAACAGTGTTGGACAAAACTGGGCGGCAGGGTAGCCTAGTGGTTAGAGCGTTGGACTAGTAACCGAAAGGTTGCAAGTTCAAATCCCTGAGCTGACAAGGTACAAATCTGTTATTCTGCCCCTGAAGAGGCAGTTAACCCACTGTTCCTAGGCTGTCATTGAAAATAAGAATTTGTTCTTAAGTGAAACTTATGTGCTTCAAACTCCTGATAGAAAACGCCAATCTCGAATGTGGCCACATTAACATGTTGAACACATTCCACACCTGACCCATCACCCAGTTAGGTACTAGTACCTGCTGCTGAACTCCTCTCCTCTTTATTTATTTTATTTATCCATTATTTTACCAGGTAAGTTGACTGAGAACACGTTCTCATTTGCAGCAACGTCCTGGGGAATAGTTACAGGGGAGAGGAGGGGGATGAATGAGCCAATTGTAAAGCATCTGCTTCTGCTGCTATGATAGTGGGCTCTCATATTAATGATGTTGATGGAGATGGATTAGAGTTGCGCAATACTCAGCAGCAGTGCGTGAGATTGCCCAACTCAGAAATGCTGCTAACTCTCCTCTCTGGTTCATTTAACGGACGGACAGGCCGACGATATTGTGAGGCTACTACACAGTTTTCCATGTCTCTTTAATGACGTTCCTACTCGCACAAACGTGTTGGAACATGACATTAATGTTGGAAACGCTACCCCTTTCAAGCAACACCCATATCATGTCAATGCTTCTAAGAGGAAGATAATGAGGGATGAGGTGAGATATTTGTTGAAGAATGACCTGGCTACACCAAGTTCCAAGCCCTTGGAGTTCTCCTTGCATTCTGGTTCCTAAACCTGATGGTATGTCCAGGTTATGTACGGATTATCGAATGGTAAATTCTGTCACAATGCCAGATTTGTTCCTGTTACCCAGACTGGACGACTGTATCGACACTGCTGGTGCTGCTAAGTATGTAACTGAGTTAGATCTTTTAAAAGGTTACTGGCAGGTTCCGTTAACCTCACGTGCTTCTGAGATTTCAGCCTTTGTAAGCCCAGACAACTTCCTACAGTCATGGCTTTTGGGATATGGAATGCACCAGCCACTTTCCAATGACTGGTTAACTTCGTATTAGCTGGCGTTCCCAATTGTAGTGCCTATCTTGATGATCAAGTGATTTATTTGTCTGAGTGGTCAGATCATGTTAACTCTCTAAAGGTAGTATGTGAACGTTTGGCAGCTGCTTCTCTAACACTGAAATTGGCAAAGTGCGAGTTTGGGAAAGGCCACTGTTACCTATCTTGGCAAAGAGGTCGGCCATGGACAGGTGTGCCCTGTTGATGCCAATGTCTTGACTATAACTGCATTCCCCGCACCTACCACCAGACGAATGCTACGACGCTTTTTAGGGATGGTTGGCTACCACCATAGTTTCTGTAAAAATGTCTCTGCGGTAGTTTCTCCCTTGACTGATTTGCTCAGTCCGGCTGGATCGTTTGAGTGATCCCCTGATTATCAGGTAGCTATTGATACTGCTAAAGCACTCTTATGTAATACCCCTGTACTTGCTGCTCCAGATTTTGAAGCACTGTTTTAACTTGAGGTAGATTCTAGTGCCAGAGGTGCTGGTGCAGTTCTACTGCAGCAGGACAAGAGTGGAATGGATCATCCTGTCTGTTATTTTTCTCAACATTTTTACCAATGTCAGGCTAACTATGCAACCATCGAACAAGAAGCTCTAGCTTTTTTGTTAGCTCTGCAATACTTTGAAGTATATGTTGGTTCTAGTGCCCAACCAGTGATCGTATATACTGACCATAACCCCTTAGTATTTCTGCACCGTATGTAAAACCAGAACCAGCGCCTTACGCGTTGGGTGCTTATTATGCAGAATTATAATTTGGAGATCTGACACAAAAAGGGTTCTGAAAATTTACTGGCAGATGCTTTGTCTTGTGTTTAAAAATGTATGATTTCTGGATTTCTCGTTAGGTTGCCTTTGATTGTTGAACTTGTTAGTATTCTTTGTAAATCATTTGGTCGCAATCCTTATAGGGTTGATCTTTAAGGGTGGGAGTGTTACGGATACAGGTATCCTGTGCGTGTATTTGTTTTCTTTCCTTCTGCCCTAGTCTCAGGTGTCACTCTCATCAGTAGCCAATCAGTCACCAATCAGAAGACACACCTGCTCCTTTTCCCTTACCCAATCACATCCCCTTTCCCTTGGTTTAAAAATCTAGTCAGTTGTTTTCTCTCTCTCTCTCTGCCTCTCTCTCGCTCTGCCTCTCTCTCGCTCTGCCTCTCTCTCGCTCTGCCTCTCTCTTGCTCTGCCTCTCTCTCGCTCTGCCTCTCTCTCACTCTGCCTCTCTCTCTCCCGCTCTCTCTCTCTGCCTCTCTCTCTGCCTCTCTCGCTCTGCCTCTCTCGATCTCTCTCTGCCTCTCTCTCACTCTCTCTCTGCCTCTCTCTCACTCTCTCTCTGCCTCTCTCGCTCTCTCTCTCTCTCGACAAGTAGCCCATGGGCATACACTACCTGTAGGAAAACATTGTCTAAGAACCCTAGTTAGAACTGGGTGGACCACCCACTGTATTTTATTGGTTAGTTAGCTAGCGGTTTTGAAGCAATTAAGACTTGCTTAGGGTTTTTTGGATATTTATTATTTCTTTCCTTGGGTCCAGCTCAGCCCCTTTCCCCCCTTTACCGTGTGTTTAACAAATAAACCATAAGTGTTTGACGGTAGGTTTAGGTTGTCTGTTGTTATTAGTTCTCATTGTTCCTTTTCACTATCATGATTTGCATGAGATATGTTACGGGTCTCATTTCCATCCCTTCTAGACTGCAGGGCCAAAGGGGTTCGTAAACAGGCCAGCCGGCCGAAGTTATGCTATCTGGCTGACTAGTCCTATCTAGCAGACTTGTCCTCGCTGGCCAGCCCATCAAACGAATCCTGTCTTGCTGGCTGATGGAACATATGCTATCTGACTGACTTGTGTTATCTGCTTGACTCAGGACAAGGTCTGTCGACTGGCCAGATAGTATAAATCGGGCACATAGGACAAGTCGGACAGATATACATCAAGCTTGTGACTTGACACATTTGTTGGCTACATCTGCTGTTTGATTTGGTTGTTTCAAATTATTTTGTGCACAATAGAAATTAATGAACTGTATTGTATTATTTTGGAGTCACTTTTATTGTAAATAAGAATAGAATAGTTCTAAGCACAACCTCTTAGCGTCCCCTGAGACGTCTGCGTCCCACCCAGCCATCTGGAAATGCAAATGCGCTACGCCAAATGCTAATAGCACTCGTTAAAACTCAAACGTTCATTAAAACACACATGCAGGGTACTGAATTAAAGCTGCACTCGTTGTGAATCTAGCCAACAAGTCAGATTTTTAAAATGCTTTTCGGCGAAAGCATGAGAAGCTATTATCTGATAGCATGCAACACCCCGAAATACCTGAAGGCGACCTAAACAAAAGAATTAGCGTAGCCGGCGCTACACAAATAGCAGAAATAAAATATAAAACATTCATTACCTTTGACGAGCTTCTTTGTTGGCACTCCTATACGTCCCATAAACATCACTATTGGGTCTTTTTTTTCGATTAAATCGGTCCATATATACCCAAAATATCCATCTATGAAAACTGTGTGATCCAGAAAAAAACAGTTTCAAAACGCAACGTCATTTTTTTAAATAAAAAAAGTTGCCTATAAACTTTCACAAAACACTTCAAAATGCTTTTGTAATCCAACTTTAGGTATTAGTAAACGTTAATAATCTATCAAATTGATCACGGGGCGACGTGTATTCAATAGCTCCACGTCTTCAAATCATGGTCGGAAATCTCTCTTCCAAAACTTCCTGTCGTACACCAGATGGTGTACTTCTTCGTTTGACCAAGGAACAACCTCCAGGTAATTGCCAAGACTGGTGACATCGTGTGGAAGCTGTAGGACTTGTAATCTCGGAGCCATCTAATTTGCTGTGCCATAGACAATACATGCAAGTGGCGCATTGATATTTTTTCCACTTTTTGGTGATCAGTTTTCCTTGGGCTTTTCGATGAAACACACTTTCTGTTATAGTCACCGCCGTGATTTAAGCAGGTTTAGAAACGTCAGGGTGTTTTCTATCCACACATACTAATCATATGCATATACTATATTCCTGGCATGAGTAGCAGGATGCTCAAATGTTGCGCGATTTTTAACAGAATGTTCGAAAAAGTAAGCCCTAGGCTGAAGAGGTTTTTTAATGTGGATGCTATCATGATTATGGATAATCCTGCTTGTTGTCCTCAACAGGGTATTGACCTGCCTGCACTTCAGCATCATAACCAACTTCAGTGTGCAAATGTTCACCTTCGATGGCCACAGGCATTCTGGAGAAGTGTGCTCTTCACAGATGAATCCCAGTTTCAACTGTACCGGGAAGATGGCAGACAGTCAGTTGGGTGGGCCAGCAGTTTTCTGATGTCAACGTTGTGAACAGAGTGCCCCATGGTGGCAGGTTGGTTATTGTATGGGCAGGCATAAGCTATGGACAACGACCACAATTGCATTTTATTGATGGCAATTTGAATGCACAGAGATACAGTGACAAAATCCTGAAGCCCATTGTCGTGCCATTCATCCACCACCCTCACCTCATGTTTCTGCATGATAATGCACGGCCCCATGTCGCAAGGATCTGTACACAATTCCTGGAAGCTGACAATGTTCCAGTTCCTCCATGGCCTGCACTCACCAGACGTCACCCATTGAACATGTTTGGCATTCTCTGTATCGACGTGTACGACAGTGTGTTCCAGTTCCCGCCAATATCCAGCAACTTCGCACAGCCATTGAAGAGGAGTGGGACAACATCTCACAGGTCACAATCAACAGCCTGATCAACTCTATGTGAAGGAGATGTGTTTCGCTGCATGAGGCAAATGAGTGTCACACCAGATACTGACTGGTTTTCTACCTTTTTTTAAACTATCTGTGATCAACAGTCAGTTGAAATCTATTGAATATGGCCAAATTTATTTATTTAAATTGAATGATTTACTAATGTGAACTGTAAGTCAACAAAATTGTTGCATGTTGTGTTTATATTTTTGTTCAGTGTCGATTTTCTTTTGTCACTGGCCTACACACAATACCCCATGATCTCAAAGTAGAGTCATGTTTTTGACATTTTTACACATTTATTAAAATGAAAAGCTGAAATGTCTTGAGTAAATAAGTATTCAACCCCTTTGTCATGTTAAGCCTAAATACGTTCAGGAATAAAACATTCCTTAACAAGTCACATGATAAGTTGCATGGACTGTGCAATAATAGTGTTACATTTCTGTTACATCATCTCGGTATCCCACTCATACAATTGTCTGTAAGGTCCCTCAGATGAGCAATGAATTTCAAACACAGATTCAACCACAAGGATCAGGGATTGGTAGATGGGTAAAATAAAAAGAGAAACAGACATTGAATATTCCTTTGAGCATGGTTAAATTATTAATTACACTTTGTATGGTGTGTCAATACACCCAATCACTACAAAGATACAGGCATCCTTCCTAACGTGGTTGCTGGAGAGGAAGGAAACCACTCAGGGATTTCATCATGAGGTCAACGGAGGCTTTAAAACAGTTACAGAGTTGAGTGGCTGTGATAGGAGAAAATTGAGGATCGATCAACATTGTAGTTACTCCACAATACTCACCTAATTGACAGAGAGAAAAGAAGGAAGCCTATACAGAATAAACATATTCCTAAACATGCATCCTGTTTGCAATAAGGCACTGAAGTAATGCTACAGAAATTGTGGCAAAGTAATTCACTTTTTGTCCTGAATACTAAGTGTTATGTTTGGGACAAATCCAATATAACACATTACAGAGTACCACTTTCCAGATTTTCAATCATAGTGATGGATGCATCATGTTATGGGTGTGCTTGTAATCGTTAAGGACTGGAGAGTTTTTCAGGATAAAAAATAAACGTAATGGAGCTAAGCGCAAGCGAAATCCTAGAGAAAAATCTGGTTAAGTCTGCTTTCCACTGAGAGATGAATTCAACTTTCAGCAGGACAATAACCTAAAACACAAGGCCAACTCTACACTGGAGTTGCTTACCAAGAAGACAGTGAATGTTCCTAAGTGGCCGAGTTAGAGTTTTTACTTAAATATTCAACGATCAACAACCAATTTGACAGAGATTGAAGAATTTTGAAAAGAATAATGGGCAAATATTGTACAATCCAGGTGTGCAAAGCTCTTAGGGACTTACCCAGAAAGACTCACAGCTGTAATCGCTGCCAAAGGTGATCCTAACATGTACTGACTCAGGGGTGTGAATACATTATGTAAATTATATATTTCTGCATTTCATTTTCAAAACATTTGCAAACATTTCTACAAATATGTTTTCATTTTGTAATTTTGGTGTATTGTGTGTAGATGGGTGAGAAAAAAAACACACAAATGTGGAATAAGTTGAGATGTATGAATACTTTCTGAATTCACTGTATATGTGTATTACTGTGCATTGGTTGATGGTGCGTCGACTGACAGATAGGTATCAAACACACCTGCTCTCCTACTTTTGATAGTCATGGGCCACTTGGTAACCATGGCCCATAGCCCTGTTGCCGGGGGAACACAAAGTTGGACAAAAGGGAGGTGGCGGAGCAGTGCATCATAGGAGTTCCCGGCTGCATGGTTTGCGTGAGGATGAGCCTTGGTCCCTTCTCAGCTAGGCAGTGTCAAACCAGCTTGTGGTCAATATCAGTGGACACCTTTGACCTTTAGGTACAGAGGAGTTGGCTATGGTTAGCAACAAAGTAGAGCTCTGTATAACAATAAAATGGGGGGTGCTTATATTTGTCCTGTTACAAACAATTGTGTAATGCAAATGTGTTTCTGCATATCTCAACTCCACCTGTGACACCCGCAGGGTGTGGGGTCACGGCCAAGTTCACTCTGGTCCAGCGCCCCTGGAGTAATTGGGGTTATTAAGTGCCTCGCTCAAGGGCTCACAAACATATTTTTTCACCTTGTCGGCTCTGGGAATCGACCCAGAGACATTGCGGTTTATGGCCCACACTCTAACCTCGTACTGGCTTGCTGTGTGTTTTTGTTTTCCTACTATGCATGTTTCTCCATGCTGTGTGTGTGTGTGTGTGTGTGTGTGTGTGTGTCTACAGGAGTGTGTGTGTGCATGCGTGTGGATGCAGGGGAGCAGATCCAGTTGCTTAAGCACCACTGATTATTCATCGAAAATTCAGGAGAAGGGCTCGGGAGAAAGAGAACAGGAATAGAGAGGGGGGCGGAGGGGGAGAGAGAGGGAGTAGAGAGAGAGAGGGAGGAGAGAGAGATGGGGGAGAGAGGGGGTGGAGGGGGAGAGAGAGAGGGGTAGGAGAGAGAGATGGGGCAGAGGTGGTGGAGGGGGGAGAGAGAGAGAGGGGAGGAAAGAGAGAGAGGGAGGAGAGAGAGAGAGAGATGGGGAGAGAGGGGGTGGAGGGGGAGAGAGAGGGAGGAGAGAGAGAGAAATATGGGAGAGAGGGGGTGGAGGGGGAGAGAGAGAGAGGGAGTAAAGAGAGAGAGAGGGAGGAGAGAGAGAGATGGGGGAGAGAGAGGGGTGGAGGGGGAGAGAGAGGGAGGAGAGAGAGAGAGGGGGAGGGGTGGAGGGGGAGAGAGAGGGAGGAGAGAGGGGGGAGGAGGGGAGAGAGAGAGATGGGGTGGAGGGGGAGAGAGAGAGGGAGGAGAAAGGGGATGGAGGGGGAGAGAGAGAGAGAGAGAGAGGAGAGAGGGGTGGAGGGGGGAGAGAGAGATGGGGGAGAGAGGGGGTGGAGGGGGGAGAGAGAGAGTATGTGTAAGTAAATAAATAAATAAACAATAAACAATCAGGTCACCCGTCACTGCACACACCACGAGGAGCCAATCGGCGTGGCGGCCAAACGACTTGGAAATGGTGTGTAATGAGTAGGAGAAGATTAGAGGCAGCTCCCTCTTGCTAGGCTGTAAATTGACATTAGTAAAAGAAAACTCTTTACTGGGCGGGCATAGCACTCTAATTTAGCCAGTAAAAAAATAAAGAAAAAAATAATGGGCGATGGGAGAGAATAGGAATGACAGAAAAAAAGCTTGGAGGTTGTGTCTCAGAGTAGCGTATCACATTCTTTGTGTTTCAATCTAAGTACAAGGTTATTCAGCATAAAGCGGAATTGAATTGTGTGTGTGTGTGAGTGTCTGTGCGCGTGTGAGAGTTGGTGTTTGTGGGTGTAAGGGGATTGTGAGACTCCATTGGCGGATGTGGTGTTTATGTGTGTGAACCACCGGTGACCCTTGTGGGCGAGACACCACGCGTGAAATGCACTGGAAATTAACACCGCAGTCCTGTCTTGCAACATTCAGTTCACATTGACACAATAAAAATCATTTAACAGCATTGACTTTAATAACACAACTATATGTGACCTTTATTTAACTAGGCAAGTCAGTTAAGAACAAATCCTTATTTTCAATGACAGCCTAGGAATAGTATCTTGTCAGCTCAGGGATTTGAACTTGCAACCTTTCGGTTACTAGTCCAACACTCTAAACACTAGGCTACCCTGCCGCCCCAAATGCATTATTGTTGTGGATCCCTGCAAGTTAAAAACTATGCTTTCCAAATGTACATCATAAAGGGGAATTCTATGGAGCCCGTGATTGGGGTAAAATGTGGATTACCTTATACACCACAACACAACACAACACAACACACCAAAACACAACACACCACAATACACCACAACAGACCACAATACAACACACCACATCACACACCACACCAAAACATTTAACATTTTTGCCATTTAGCAGACGCTCTTATCAGGAGCGACTTACAGATAACCATATATCACAGTCATAGTAAGTATATTTCCTTCAATTAAGTAGCTATCAGCAAAGTCAGAGATAGTTTATTTTTTCCGGGGTGAGAAGGGTGTACGAAGGGGGGGTGCTGTGGTATTATTTAAGATACTCTTTGAAGAGGTAGGGTTTCAGATGTTTTGAGGAAGATGGGCAAGGGCTATGCTGTCCTAGCTTCAGGGGGAAGATGGTTCCACCATTGGGATGCCAGGACAGAGAAGAGCTTAGACTGGGCTGAGCGGGAGCTGCCCTGCCGAAGGGGGGAGGGCCAAGAGACCAGAGGTGGCAGAACAGAGTACTCAGGTTGAGTTGTTGGGTTTGTGCCTAGCCTGAACACAACACATCAAAAAACAACACAACACACCACACCACATAGCCACAACACAACACAACCCATCACATAGCCAAAACACAACACAACACACCACATAGCCAAAACACAACCCACCACACCACATAGCCAAAACACAACACACCACATAGCCAAAACACAACACAACACACCACATAGCCAAAACACAACACAACACACCACATAGCCAAAACACAACACAACACACCACACCACAACCCAGTGCATACATACAGCCCATTGACACCACTGACCTTGTTGTCTTCCCTTCCCTCTGCTTCTCAGCGGCTCTTCTTGCCTAGGGTAGTCATTTTGTGCCTCATTCCATGCCAATGGGCCGTTGTGATCTGTGCTGTGGAGTTGCGAGCAGGCAGCGGCTGCTGGGAGAGAAATGGAGTGTGTAAAGAACCAGCCTCTGACTCTGCTGGTGTGTTTGAGCTGACCGGGAGGGAAAGAGAGGAAGAAGGCCTGCAATCGCCACCACTAAGCAGAGATCTCTGTTTAGTTTTCTAAAACCAATTAAGCCTGGGGTGAGCACACATTATTCCCAAACTGTGTGTGTGCGTGCGTTCGTCTGTGTGTTTGTGTTTAAGCATGTACAGTATGTCAGCTTCACTGCTTGGACCAGCCAGGTTACCCTTGATACAAGTCAGTATTCAACGTCCATTCACATCTAAGGACATCGGAAGATGAGGTGGAAATCAACCACTAGGGGCAACAGTGAGCGCTGTTACCTTCAAGTGGGTTTTGATTTTTTTGGAGTGTTGTGGACATGGATGGCGGATGAGCGTAAGCATCTGATTCCACAGGTTGCAAGTCTGAATCCAGCTATAGAAAGTTGTTTTTGAGATTTTTGTTTTAAGCCTATGCCAAACCTTAACGCTTACCTCAACCATTCAGAGTTAATGAGTTAATTCAGAGTTAATGCCTAAGATTTCTGAGTTTATGCCTAAACTTAAGATTTCTGAGTTAATGCCTAAACTTAACCCTAACCTTAAAAATTGGGAGTTAATGCATAAACTTAACCCTAACCTTAAACATTTGGAGTTAACTAAACTTAGCCTTAAACACTTTGAAATGTGACATTTGCAACAACTTTGAAATGTGACGTTTGAGAAACATGGTTGAACTTCTTATTCTGATCTGAGACTGTAAGACATAGTTGGCTTGGTCCCCTAAAGATGTTTTAAAAAAGGGCAGACGAGTATGGATTTCAGTGTGTTGGACACCAGAAAGGATTACATAATTTACCCTGCTTTTTCTCTCCTCCTCTCTCCCTCTCTAACCCCCCCCATCTCGTTCCTCCCTCTTCTCCCTCACTCTCCCTCACTCTCTATCTTTCTGGCTAATTTAAAATTTGTCAAACGCGGGCGTCTTCTGGATGGCTGGCCTTTGATATTTTGCGAGCTCCATTTGGCACAAACAAGCCGCGGGCCTCTCTTCCTGCTGACTGCTGCAGTAGTGCCGGGCCTTCCATTTATCTTCCCCCGACGACTGAATGCTTACTCATTACAAGGCCCTCGCCAGGTTAACCCTCACACACACACACACACACACACACACACACACACACATACACACACACACACACACACACACACACACATTAGGTTCACAAACGCACACACACAATCACACACTTATTAGGTTCACAAACGCACACACACAAGCACACTTACACACACACACACATTAGGTCCATAAACACACACACACACACAAGCATGCATGTGCGCACACATATTGTCATTATGTTGATAAACACGTTCACATCAACACAGACACCAACTGTGATTATGTTCATGAACATGCATCAACAAACCAACACACATGCACACACCAAACACACTGCCATTATATACTAATAGACTGTATAACAAACAGGTGGCGAATAGGTAGTCCACAGAATGCATTGTCACCATCCAACACAATACAACAGCAGATGCATTGTCTACCTGAAAAGTCTAGCTATATCATGCATATCACTGAATACATATCAGTGGTGAGTGTGTGTGTGTGTGTGTGTGTGTGTGTGTGTGTGTGTGTGTGTGTGTGTGTGTGTGTGTGTGTGTGTGTGTGTGTGTGTGTGTGTGTGTGTGTAACCCTTTCAGTTACTTCCCCTGGGGATACAGTGCCTTCGGAAAGGATTCATACCCCTTGACTTTTTCCACATTGTGTTACGTTACAGCCTTATTCTAAAGGACTCTGAGACCATGAGAAACAAGATTCTCTGATCTGATGAAACCAAGTCTGAACTCTTTGGCCTGAATGCCAAGCATCACGTCTGGAGGCAACCTACGGTGACGCATGGTGGTGGCAGCATCATGCTGTGGGGATGTTTTTCAGTGACAGGTACTGGGAGACTAGTCAGGATCGAGGGAAAGATGAACAGAGAAAAGTACAGAGAGATCCTTGCACTCAGGACGTCAGGCGGGGGCGAAGGTTCATCTTCCAACAGGAAAACGACCCTAAGCACACAGCCAAGACAACGCAGGAGTGGCTTTGGGACAAGTCTCTGAATGTCTTTGAGTGGCCCAGCCATGACTTGAAACTGATCGATTATCTCTGGATAGACCTGAAAATATCTGTGCAGCGATGCTCCCCATCCAACCTGACAGAGCTTGAGAGGATCTGCAGCGAAGAATGGGATAAACTCCCCAAATACAGGTGTGCCAAGCTTGTAGCATCATACCCAAGAAGACTCAAGGCTGTAATCGGGGTCTGAGTGGTCTGAATGCATTCTGAATGCACTGTATGTGTCAATCTGAGCGCCCACAGATCAATCAGAGTCTGATTAAGCTTTTTATTCTCCAGCAATTTATATCATTCACAGCTGAAAATCTGTTGGTTGGCAGCGTGCTGAAGATGGGGTTATGTGTTTTAGGCTGGGCTTCAGTGGCTGGGCATTGCTGTTTAAACTGGCAATGGGACTGTTGGTACAGAGGCAGGATCATTGAGCTAGGCTGGGTGCTGGTGCTGTGGCTGGGACCAAATGAGGCAAAGGATAGGGCTTGATGCTGGGTAGATGTTGTAGGACTGCCAGCTGGTGGGCTGGTCTATCTGTGTTGAGATTGACAGATTGGATTTGACATGGATCAATCTTCCAGCTGATGAGCAAGGGGGTCTGGGAAGAAGAGAGCCAATGCTGCATTATGCATTTGGGACTAATACACACACGTACACACACACACACACACACACACTCCCATAACTCCCCACCTCTCTCTCTCCAGTCCTCTACACCCTGTGGGACTTGGTAAAGGACCTGAGATCAACAAGGAGATTTCCTGCCTAATTTTCCCCCCAAACCGAGAAGCTCCATCCTCTCCTGCCTCCCGATTCATAATTATGTGGAGTGATCCTGCATCCCGAGGTCGTTTGAGTAATTACTGAGCCGATTAAATGCTTAAAGGGCATTCAGGATCAGAGACTCTGCCTGCCTCACCCAGGGGAGAGGTTGGTTGGCCAAAACAAGTTTGGAACAAAGGCAGATGAAGAGGGGGCTGTGGTGGCCGGGTATATCTCAATAGTCTAAAGCGGTTTCACTATCCTCATCTTCTTCTCTGGTATTTAAAATAAGGGGATAGGGGACAGCAAGTTCCCGGTAGGCGCACTCCATGTTACTTTCACTTAGCCAGTGCTTTTAACTTTCCTATAATACACAATGACTTAGTTGTGCTTCTGAGAGGTAGAGGTGAACCATGAGGAATCAAGAGATCAGCATGGTTGTGTTAATAGTTATTGACATGTTGGACAATGCCCTTAAGACTGGGAGACCATACACTGGCTAACATTGGGGAACAATTAAACTACTTTTTGTCTTGCAGAGGTTTTGTGAATTGTGTCTGTGATACTGTTTTCACATATGATTCACGTTATGCTACCTGTAAAACAGTTGGCCAATGTTTATATGATCTCCTTTCAAACATCACCCTTTCTACCTTTTTCTTGTCAGCATTCACTATTGCTTTAGGGTCAGTGCTATCAGGAATTCCTTGGGATGTCCCTACCCTAAACCCTAACCTTAACAATTTCAAATGTCAACTTCAATGGGGTAGGGACTTACCAAGGATCCTAGGATAGCACAGATAATTGCTTTAGCCGGCAAGAAGCAAGAGACATTCAACTTTGACCCTGTTGTTGCGTCGCTGTCATGGTAACCTGACATGACAGCAGCAAGTTATTCTTAATTACCCTGATAGAATGATCTTTTATTTCTTCACATTCATAACAATAAGTTAACAGACCTGCCGTATTGTAAATCATTTGTAAATAATTACTTTGTAATGTGTTAATTTTCCTGTTGAATAAAAAGTACTCAACCTGGAATCAGGTGTAGAATTAACATATTAAATGTAAATCCGTGACACTACAATTAGTATGATATGTTATGTTTCGTATGGTATGTATTACTTTGTGGAGGTCCAGCATCCATTGCAAATTATATTTTACAAATTCCAATTCGTAGAATGTGTTACAAATTCTAATTTGTTGTGGATAAGCTTAGCTAGGTGGCTAACATTAGCTAGGCTCAGGGTTAGGGGTTAAGGTTAGACTTAAGGTAACCTCTCTGGGATATGTGGGACGCTAGCGTCCCACCTGGCCAAATGCCGGGGAAAATGCAGAGCGCCAAATTCAAATAAATGACTATAAAAATCTAACTTTCATTAAATCACACATGCAAGATAGCAAATTAAAGCTACACTTTTTGTGAATCCAGCCAACATGTCAGATTTCAAAAAGGCTTTTCGGTGAAAGCAAACGATGCTATTATCTGAGGATAGCACCTCCATAAGCAAAGAGAGAAAGCATATTTCAACCCTGCAGGCGCGACACAAAATGCAGAAATAAAAATATAACTCATGCCTTACCTTTGACGAGCTTCTTTTGTTGGCACTCAAATATGTCCCATAAACATCACAAATGGTCCTTTTGTTCAATTAATTTCATCGATATATATCCAAAATGTCCATTTATTTGGCACGTTTGATCCAGAAAAACACTGGTTCCAACTTGAGCAATGTGACTACAAAATATCTCAAAAGTTACCTGTAAACTTTGCCAAAACATTTCAAACTACTTTTGTAATACAACTTTCGGTATTTTTTAACGTAAATAATCGATAAAATTGAAGACGGGATGATCTGTGTTCAATACAGGAGTAAAACAAACTGTAGCATGTTTTCTGGTCACGCGCCTCTATCTAACAGTACACTTCAAGTGACCCTCGTTCAAGATGGCTGTTCTTCTTCATTACACAAAGGAAAAACCTCAACCAATTTCTAAAGACTGTTGACATCCAGTGGAAGTGATAGGAACTGCAAGAAGGTCCCTTCGAAATCTGGATTCCCAATGAAAAACAAATTGAAAAGAGAGTGACCCCAAAAAGAAAAAATCTGAATGGTTTGTTCTCAGGGTTTCGCCTGCTAAATAAGTTCTGTTATACTCACAGACATGATTCAAACAGTTTTAGAAACGTCAGAGTGCTTTTCTATCCAAATCTACTAATAATATGCATATCTTATCTTCTGGGGATGAGTAGCAGGTATGGGCATGCATTTCATCCGGACGTGAAAATACTGCCCCCTGTCACCAAGAAGTTAAAGGGTTAATGTGAGGGTTAGGGTTAGGGGAAGCGAACATGCAAAGAAGTTACAAAGTGGCTAATTAGATTAGGTTGTCCGTGATGAGATTCGTACACTCAACCTTTAGGGTCGGGGTAGATATTAGCGTTATAATGGTTAACCATCCACCAGGTGGCAATACATTTGTCAAACCTTACCTTGACTTGGAAGAGTTCCAGTGTTGGATAGTCATAGCCAGCTAGCTAACACAGCATCCCATTGTTTGAGCCGGCTGTTTGAGTAGGTTAAACTAGCAAGCTGTATTTGCTAGCTCAGTAAGTGAATGTGAAACAAAATCACAAAATCTCTCTCTCTCTCTCTCTCTCCACCTTCATTTTGGAAGCCTCCTAGGTTTTGTATTGAAGTCAATGTACCCAGAGGACGGAAGCAAGCTGTCCTCCAACTACACACTTGCTTTTGATACTTAAGCTGTTGAGGCAACTATAGAACTTAAATGCAAAACAATGTGTTTTAATAAATGATGTGGTGACGTGAATATATTTAGTGTAGTCTTATCTAAAAAGGACAGCTTTTTAAAGTTTCACTAATCTTATTTTTATGAAATGTATTAAGGAGGATGGTCAACCCCTTCGTTCTCTGAGGAGCCTCCACTGATTTATATGGAGGGGTTGGCGGGACTTTTAAACATGTGAATTATGACTATTCAATCTGTATCGCTGAAGTGTTACATATTGCACATAGAAATATGAACACAATTTAGATTGAGCCGACACATGCAGCGTTTACCATGGAGGCAGTCTCCGCTAACGTGGAAACATTGCCTTTACATTTCAATCACGCTGTAACTCTGAATTTCCACTATACGGATTAAATAGAGTCCCTAGGTAGGTTGGCGGAAATAAAAGTACAGGCTTTGTTCCCAGCAACACCTTTCAGCTATAAAGACAAGTCTGCAAAAAGTTGGAGGCATGCTAAAGTTGGAGGCAAAAAGTATTGGTTTGACATGTGTATGAGTGTCTACCGGAGTGTGTGTGTATTTGTGAGTGTCTTCATGGGTGTGTGTGTGTGTGTGTGTGTGTGTGTGTCTATAGGAGTGTGTGTGTATTTGTGAGTGTCTTCAGGGGTGTGTGTGTGTGTGTGTGTGTGTGTGTGTGTGTGTGTGTGTGTGTGTGTGTGTGTGTGTGTGTGTGTGTGTGTGTGTGTGTGTGTGTGTGTGTGTGTGTGTGTGTGCGTGTGTGTGTGTGTGTGTGTCTACAGGAGTGTGTGTAGGTGTGCTCCGCTGCTTGTCTGTCCATCCAGAACGTCAGGCACAAACCTCCAATCAGTCCATCAAAGACAATTATCGATCTACCTCAGCCTCCTTCTGACACACACATTCTCTTTTTCTGTTCTGTCTTTCTGTATTTTGTGGGCTCTCCGGGGAGAGTAGGCAGTCTTTACCGCAGTGAGGCTTTAAATTGAGCAGAAAATAGACATTGACCTATTTGTTAATATCGTCTTAATCGCTGGCCGCCCCATCCACTATGCAGGCTCTCAGCAGAGCACTTAAAGGCTCACCTTGTGCATGCATGCATGTGTGTCAGAGTGCTACCAGAGTAATGCCAGAGTAAGATGCATGATGTCACTGCACAAGAGAAAATGTGCTCCACACTCAAAGAAACAATGTAGAGGTGTATTTTCTCTTTGTTGCAATTTATTCCTTATTTATTCCTTATTCCATATCTAATGTTTTCTTGTGAAGTTAATATAGTTGAACAGGATGGCGAACAGAGTTTGAAGGGGTGCCTCTCCCTTTTAGGCTTCTAGGCTTTTTATTGGTTATGGCTACTGGCCTATTTACTTTCAGAGATTCTCCCCATGGAGAATGTCTGCATCGGAGATGTCGCTGTCCACCGCCGAGTGGGACTGAGCTCCAGAATTCTGTTTTTGTCGCTGTCCGCTTAAGTGGTGCTGATTCGCTACTGAAACCCTGCTGTTAGCCTCTCTTCAAGCAAGCCACCAATCTGTGATCTAGACTGCCTGTAGAAATCCCCCCACACACACACACACACACTCACAGACCCCTATTCCCTCCACCCCATCCCCGTAGAGCTATTGCAGAAAGTGAAGCCTTTTAATTATCTCCTGATTACCTGTTAGATCACCTTAGCTAATGGAGAGCACTCCCCGGGGGACACATCCAATCAAACTCTCATCACACACAATGGGCATCTCTTCACAGCAGAGAGAGAGAGAGGGGACAGGGTATTTTAGGCAGCCACAGAGATTAGTGCTGGAAATAGCCATCTATTTATTCATTCATACTCTAAATTACCAACAACTCACACACACTCCCACCTCTCACTCCAACAGAATCGCAACTACCTTAATCCAGGTGCACATGTCTGCAACCATGCACACATATAAATGCACACACGCAGTCCATAACTTTAAGATTGATCAAGATGGCGATGGCTTGCCTGGCACAAATCATGTCAAAAGGAGGATGCAATAGTGTAGGAGTACAGAAGAATGTCACTGGGTTCACTTCTAGAGTAATCCTAGAGTACATCCAGAAAGATTCCCAGTTTAACTGCAGCATGGTAACAGAGTTGAGCACTCCCTGCTGTTCACACACCAGTAGTTAAGCCCCTCCCTCAGCACCATCTCTACTGACTGCCACCCCGTAGAGCAGCACCTCCTTGCCACCCTCTTCTTGTCACCATCTCCCTGCCACCCTCTCATCGTCACCCTCTCCTCTCCACCTCCCAGAGCACCTACCACTATATGATCTCTGTGTGTATGATCCTAGTTCCCATGTCCTCCTCCTTTGTATCCTGCCTAGTGCAAGCACTAGTCCCAACCCCAGCCCTAGTCCCAGCCCTAGTCCCAGACCCAGTCCTAGCCCCAGCCTGAGTAATATCCCAGCCCCTCTCTTCCCAGGCCCCTGTAGGGTAAGACAAGGATCAAACAAACATACAGAGTGGTGATGTCACAATAAACCCTGGCCTGTCTGGAGGAAGTCTTCTAGAACATCACATTGCCTCACCAGGGGAGCCAGGCCTGGCAGGCAGGCTGGTAACAGAGGTACACATAAGCCACCATGCTGAGAGACAGTGGTGTAAAGTACTACTTAAGTAGTTTTTTTGGATATCTGTACTTTACTATTTACATTTTTGACAACATTTACTTTTACTTCACTACATTCCTAAAGAGAATAATGTACTTTTTACTTCATACATTTTCCCAGACACCCAAAATTACTCATTACATTTTGAATGCTTAGCAGGACATGAAAATGGTCTCATTCACAAGTGTATCAAGAGAACATCCCTGGTGAACCGTACTCACTAAACACATGCTTCATTTGTAATGATGTGCCCCTGGCTATCTGTAAAAAAAAAATTGTGCCGTCTGGTTTGCTTAATATAAGGAATTTGAAATGATTTATACTTTTGCTTTTGATACTTAAGCATATTTTAGCAAATACATTTAATTTTCAAACTTAAGCATATTTAAAACCAAATATTTTAAAACTTTTACTCAAATAGTATTTTACTGGGTGACTTTCACTTTTAATTGAGTCATTTTCTATTAAGGTATCTTTACTTTTACTCAAGTATGACAATTGGGTACTCTTCCCACCACTGCTGAGATGAGAGAGGTGTTGCTATGACTCCAGACTGCAGCTTCAAATGGCAGACACACGGGAAAGGAGATAGAGAGGTAGCAAGGAGGGAGAGGGAGGGGATAGAGAGGTAGCAAGGAGGGAGAGGGAGGGGATAGAGAGGTAGCAAGGAGGGAGAGGGAGGGGATAGAGAGGTAGCAAGGAGGGAGAGGGAGGGGATAGAGAGGTAGCAAGGAGGGAGAGGGAGGGGATAGAGAGGTAGCAAGGAGGGAGAGGGAGGGGATAGAGAGGTAGCAAGGAGGGAGAGGGAGGGGATAGAGAGAGAGAGTGAGAAAGAAAGAGAGAGAGGGTCCATGGAGTGGTGCCAAGTTCCCAAGGTAGTATACAAGTATCTTTAGAAGCCTGCGTCTTGTTAGCTAATACATTACACCAATCAAGGCAAGCTATCTTAAGCTACAATTAATCTGAGCCCTGGCACACGCTGATAGGACAGCAACATGCTGTTTCTTAATTAAAAGCAAACGGATTAAAAATGATTAATAACGGTATTAAATATTCTCATGGACGACAAGCACAGGGAATCTGGCTTTCTTATGCAGGCTTAAAACGAAGAAGTCATTACGGCTTGGCCAATCTCTCTGAGCCAGAGCTTTACTTTGTTTGGGATCACAAGTTGCTTACTTCATGAATATGCATTTTGCCCTATGAAGTTGAGACCAAAAGGCATCGGTGTGGCGTTTGTTCGTTTGGTCGCTTGTTGACTTTTTTGATTCCGACATTTCACAGTCCCTTTGTAGTGGAGGCCTGAGACTTAACCTGTTCCTCACTACGTGCCGGGTGATGAATTGGAAGCAGTATATGTTTATGTGTATGTGTTTCTGTGTGTGCACGTGTGTGTGTGTGTGTGTGTGTGCGTGTGCACGTGTGCATGCATGTTTGTAACATTGGCCAGTGATGTTACACTATCCAAATGACTGTAGTGTCAACATTTAAGTTCTAGCCATTGATCCAACATTAGAGAAAGCCTTGCATCAAGACTTGCCATACTGCTTCTATATTCAGCAGTTCTATAATCAGGCCCTTTCAGTTCTATTTAATTTAAGTCCTTATATGGCTCAGGTCCAAAGCTTCCTGTGCCAAGTGTTATTTCTAATTGACCATATGAGTCTTTTTTCTGCTAATTTAATAACTTCTATTTTTAAAATGCCAATTATGAACAAGATTACTGTATCTTAACTGTAAGATTAGATACATTTGGCAGAATCACAAGTAAATCACATTGGTTTAACAGAAACCGCTGCCCTCTTTATGAGGAAGAAGAGGGTTATTCTGATCTTGTGGCTCACATTGTTAGTTACATACAATGTCTAGCTAGCATATACCCAACGTACTGTTCAGACACAACAGCACTGTATGCAGAATATCTCGTAAATATGCATGCATGCGCTCAAACACGCACACGCACACGCACACGCACACGCACACACACACACACACACACACACGCGCAAACATCCATTGTCTTGACTATGTGATTGTGGGGAAGAGAGTGCAGAATTAGGAACAAGGTGGTTGTATTGTCATCTCAGTGAGGGAGGGACAGGAACTTATTATCCTGAAGCCAAATGTAAACAGGTACCAGACAGTCAGGAAACACTTCTGTTTAGAAACCAATTACTGCACAGCTTTTCAAATATATTTAATTTCCCTCTGCTGCCAGGCTCTCCCCTCTCTATCTGACTCTTATTTCTCTTCAGCCCCTCTCCCAAGACTCCCAGACCACATGGCCAGATTCCCATCAACCTTCATTCGTTTGTCTCTGGAAAGAGCGGACCCAGGAATAATAAACAAGTTTGAAATCATGAATAAGATTAACGTACATGTAAGAGATTGCCGCCTATTTGTTCAGTTGTTGGTTTGTTTAGTTATTTGGTTTCTTCCTATGGTTGGACTCCTCTCAATCATGAGCCAGCATTATGTGATGGACACACATGACTAAACAAGAGGTGAGTAATACCTCTTGAATAGCAAAAATTATTTGTAAAGTAGCCCTATGTCATCACCTATGACATAGGGCTACTTTACAAATCATCTTTGCTATTTGAAAATAAAAATGGATGTCTGTTACAAAATCTGTTTTCATGATAACTCGGATGACAGACGTCATACACCTAAGAGAGGAGTGAGCGACTGTACTTGATGTGTGTTTTGGTGGGGTGCTTGTGTGTGTGAGAGGCAGGTGAGGCGAGCAGTGATACCAATCTGTCTGTGAATTAGTGAGGCAGACTGATTGAGGGGGTAGTGCCAAACGTGTGGGAGATTAAACACCCAGAGAAGGAGCACTTCATTGATGATGAAACACGGCAGGTGTGTGTGTGTGTGTGTGTGTGTGTGTGTGTGTGTGTGTGTGTGTGTGTGTGTGTGTGTGTGTGTGTGTGTGTGTGTGCGTGCGTGCGTGCATGTGCATGTGCACGTGCGTGTGCGTGCGTGTGCAAGTGAGCAAGGGGGAGAGATGGAAAGAGAGACGAAAAAAGAGACGGAAAGTGGGAGCAGGGATGGAGAAATAGAGAGGGAAAGAGGGATGGAAAGAGAGGTGGACAGGCTGGACCAGTGAGAATAGGCTAGAGGAGATTTCAAAGAGCTCAAGAGGCCCCATTCAAACCAGAGCCTTTCATATTGACCCTGAGGTAACATGTGGACAGGCAAACACACACTGCTAACAAGATGAAAGCATAAACAACACACAAACACCTCAGGCAATCACAATGAGCTCTCTAAAACTGTCCCAGAATTCATATCCACACACAAACCACTTGCAAACAGCGTATACGCTTGGACCAGTCCACACACGCACAGAAATACTACCTTTCAATCTGTCCACCTCCACACCTCACCACCAAACCACCCTCCCTCCCGTCTCTCTCCCCCAAGCCACCGCCCCCCCAATGAGCCAACAACCAACAAAGTGAAAAAATAGAAAAACAAAGGAAAATAACAATGCAAAAAACAAAAACAAAAAATCTAAACAGCAAGGCCAACTGTATGCATTTCAGTGCATGTGTGGCACTATTTACATGTGTATGTGTGTGTGCACATGTGTGCGTTTGAATGCGAGTGTGTGTGTGTATGCATGTGTACTCGCATATAAGCACCTGTGTGGCATCATCCTCAGGCAAACAGGCATTGGATGTAACAGCGTTTCCCCTCAGTGTCATTCAAACATACAGTTGAAGTCGGAAGTTTACATACACCTTAGACAAATATATTTAAACTCCGTTTTTCACAATTCCTGACATTTAATCCTAGTAAAAATTCCCTTGCTTAGGTCAGGTAGGATCACCACTTTATTTTAAGAATGTGAAATGTCAGAATAATAGTATAAATAATTATTTATTTCAGCTTGTATTTTCTTCATCACATTCCCAGTGGGTCAGAAGTTTACATACACTCAATTAGTACTTGGTAGCATTGCCTTTAAATTGTTTAACTTGGGTCAAACGTTTCGGGTAGCCTTCCACAAGCTTCCAACAATAAATTGGGTGAATTTTGACCAATTCCTCCTGACAGCTGGTGTAACTGAGTCCGGTTTGTAGGCCTCCTTGCTCACACACGCTTTTTCAGTTCTGCCCACAAATGTTCTATAGGATTGAGGTCAAGGCTTTGTGATGGCCACTCAAATACCTTGACTTTGTTGTCCTTAAGCCATTTTGACACAACTTTGGAAGTATGCTTGGGGTCATTGTCCATTTGGAGACACATTTGCGACCAAGCTTTAACGTCCTGACTGATGTCTTGAGATGTTGCTTCCACATATTAACGTAATTTTCCTACCTCATGATAACATCTATATTGTGAAGTGCTCCAGTCCCTCCTGCAGCAAAGCACCCCCACAACATGATGTGCCACCACCGTGCTTCATGGTTGGGATGGTGTTCTTCGACTTGCAAGCCTCTCCCTTTTTCCTCCAAACATAACGATGGTCATTATGTCCAAACAGTTCTATTTTTGTTTCCTCAGACCAGAGGACATTTCTCCCCATGTGCAGTTGCAAACCGTAGTTTGACTTTTTTATGGTGGTTTTGGAGAAGTGGATTCTTCCTTGCTGAGCGGCCTTTCGGGTTATGTCGATATAGGACTCGTTTTACTGTGGATATAGATACTTTTGTACCTATTAACTCCTGCATCTCCACAAGGTCCTTTGCTTCTGTTCTGAGATTGATTTTCACTTCTCACACCAAAGTACGTTCATCTCTAGGAGACAGAACGCATCTCCTTCCTGAGCAGTATGTGGTCCCATGGTGTTTATACTTTCATACTATTGTTTGTACAGATGAACGTGGTACCTTCAGGCATTTGGAAATTGCTCCCAGACATGAACCAGACTTGTGGAGGTCTACAATTATTTTCTGAGGTCTTGGCTGATTTCTTTTGAATTTCACATGATGTCAAGCAAAGAGGCACTGAGTTTGAAGGTAGGTTTTGAAATACATCCACAGGTACATCTCCAATTGACTCAAATGTTGTAAATTAGCCTATCAGAAGCTTCTAAAGCCATGATATCGTTTTCTGGAATTTTCCAAGCTGTTTAAAGACACAGTCAACTTAGTGGGGCAGTGCCACTAAGTGCCACTTAGTGTATGTAAACTTCTGACCCACTGGAATTGTGATACAGTGAATTATAAGTGAAATAATCTGTCTGTAAACAATTGTTGGAAAAATTACTTGTGTCATGCACAAAGTAGATATCCTAACCGACTTGCCAAAACTATAGTTTTGTTAACAAAACATTTGTGGATTGGTTGAAAAACAAGTTTTAATGACTCCAATCTAAGTGTATGTAGACTTACGTCTTCAACTGTACATAATTTTGCTTTATTTTTACTTTATTTTTTGCTTTGATCTTTGACTGACATTCTACCCTCCATCCAGCAACTCAACTCCCAGCTGAGCTCAGCATTTAACACCATAGTACCCTCTAAAATCATCATCAAGCTCGAGACCCTGGGTCTCGACCACGCCCTGTGCAACTGGGTACTGGACTTCTTGACGGGCCGCCCCCAGGTGGTGAGGGTAGGTAACAACATCTCCACCCCGCTGATCCTCAACACTGGGGCCCCACAAGGGTGCGTTCTGAGCCCTCTCCTGTACTCCCTGTTCACCCATGACTGCGTGGCCATGCACGCCTCCAACTCAATCATCAAGGTTGCGGACGACACTACAGTGGTAGGCTTGATTACCAACAACGACGAGACGGCCTACAGGGAGGAGGTGAGGGCCCTCGGAGTGTGGTGTCAGGAAAATAACCTCACACTCAACGTCAACAAAACAAAGGAGATGATTAAGGACTTCAGGAAACAGCAGAGGGAGCACACCTCAATCCACATCGACCGTACAGTAGTGGAGAGGGTAGTAAGTTTTAAGTTCCTCGGCGTACACATCACGGACAAACTGAATTGGTCCACCCGCACAGACAGCGTTGTGAAGAAGGTGCAGCAGCACCTCTTCAACCTCAGGAGGCTGAAGAAATGTGGCTTGTCAACAAAAGCCCTCACAAACTTCTACAGATGCACAATCGAGAGCATCCTATCGGGCTGTATCACCGCCTGGTACGGCAACTGCTCTGCCCACAACCGTAAGGCAACCTCGCCGCAGATAGTGGCTGGAATGACGAGGCCCTTCAGGGAGCATTCCGGAACGCACTCACTGAGACCCTCAAAGATGAGTTGGTGTCCAGAGAGGAGCCTGATGCACTTGATAAACTAATTTCTCTCACTATCTGCATTGACATCCTTCTCCGTGAGCATCGGAGGGAGAGGGGAGGGAGTGTTGCATGTCCCATAACAGCTGCTTCAGTTCCTTGCTCTCCTTCTCCGACTGCATCACATCTCTAGGCATGGTCTAATCCTGAGCCCATGCAGCTCGGCCAGACCCGTCTATCTCCAGAGGAGAGGCACCGGCGTATCAGTACTAGGAGTTGTCTATATTGTGGCCAGGTTGATCCCCTGGTCTTCACTTGTTCCCTGTGTCCAGCAAAAAAGTTGTCTCAGCAGTAGTGGGGGATATACTGTTGAGCCAAATTGCCTGCCCAACATCTCCCAGACCCCTGCTTGAGGCCAACCTTGTGTGGCAGAGCCAGGCTTTTCCTCGGCCTGCTCATCAATTCAGGCGCCAGCGAGCGCTTTCTGGACCGAGGGGTCGTTAATCAATTGGGTCTGGACACTGTTTCACTCGATTCACCTTTGGATGCCAACGCTCTCAATGGAAAGCTACTCTTCCGTGTTTTGGAGAGAACTGTTCCTCTTATCCTGCGTCTCTCTGGAAATCCCCAGGAAAAGATCAGTTTCCACATAATCGACTGTTCTCACTCACCTCTGATTCTGGCTCAGACTCGTCCACCGGAAGGGTAACAAAATGTACTCCAAGTAGTCATTCCAATTGTCTACATTCTGCCCTTCCTCCTGCCCTGTCTGCACCCCAGTCCATTCCAGAACCGACAGACCTGTCTTCTGTTCCTCCAGAATATCACGGTCTAGCTCTTGTATTCAGTAAGCACCACAGCCCATCTCTGCCGCCTCATTGGCCGAAAGACTGTGCTATTGAGTTTCAGGCTGGAGCTCCTCTACCTAGTTGCAGGTTGTTTAAATCCTCTCTCGCCTCGCGCAAGAGGCCATGAAAGAGTATTTGAGTATCTGGGTTCGGTCCTTCCCTTCATTGTGTGGACGGATCACAAAAATCGAACCTACATCCAGACTGCCAAACGTTTTGAACTCTCAGCAGGCCAGGTAGGCATTGTTTTTTGGAAGATTCAACTTCACTCATTTATCACCCCTGATCTAAGAATGCCAAGCCTGACGCCCTCTCCCATCAGTTCATCGCAGACAACACATGTTCCGAGCTAGAAACCATTATGCCATCCTCCTGCATCGTTGCTGCTGTCTCTTGGGAGATTGAGTCCCGTGTTCATCAGGCTCAGCTGAACCAGTCTGATCCTAGAAACGGTCGTTGTAAGGCTCTGTTTGTGCCAGATTCAGTTTGTTCTCATGTTCTTCAATGGGCCCATTCTACTTACCTTACCCGTCACCCTGGCATGAACCGGACTGTGATCTTCCTGCGTCAGCGATTTATGTGGCCCACCATGGAGAAAGACGTTCGGGAATTCGTCTCAGCCTGCTCGGTCTGTGCTCGGAACAAAACCTTCACCAAACCTACATCTGGTCTGCTTCATCCTCTTCCCATACCCAGTTGCCCCTGCGCACACACAGCTTGACTTCGTCACTGGCCTTCCCCTTTCGAATGGTTACTCAGTCATCTTCACTATTATTGACCAATTTTCCAAAGCGGCTCCCTTCATTCCCCTCTCCAAGCTTTCTTCCTCCCGGGAGAATGAGGACCTGCTGGTATCCCATGTTTTGTGGCTGCATGGCATCCCTAGTGACATTGTTTCTGACAGAGGACCCCAGTTTACATCCCAGGTATGGAGAGCCTTCTGCACAGCTCTGGGTATTAATGTTAGCTTTTCGTCTGGATATCACCCCCAGACCAATGGCCAGACCGAGCGGGCCAACCAGGAGTTGGAAACTGTAAATACTCTTATGTGACTTTGGCTAACCCTTCCTCCTGGAGTGACCAGCTATCCTGGGTGGAATATGCCCACAACACCCTCATTAACGCCTCATCAGGTGTGTCTTCCTTGAGTGTGCTCTGGGTTACAAACCTCCCTTATTCCCTGCCCAAGAGGTCGGAGTAACGGTGCCCTCATTCTAGGACAATATGTGCCATTGTTGTCACACCTGGAGGAGGGTCTGGGCTGCTCTTCATCGTGCCTCCGCCAGGACCCAATCTCAAGCTAACCATCGCCGTGCTTCAGCCCCAGTCTACACTCCAGGCCAAAAGGTATGGCTTTCATCTAAGGACTCACTCCTGAAAGTGGTTTCCAAAAAACTAGCTCCCCAATTCATTGGCCCCTTTGAGATTGATTGAGTCATAAACCCCTCTGCTGTTTATCTGAAACTCTCAAAATTCACCCCACCTTCCATTTATCCTTAATTAAACCAGTCTGCTCCAGTCCCCAGTCTCCTGTCCCCTCCTGCAGCTGTTCCACCCCCCGGCTCATCGACGACCATCCTACATATACCGTCCAGCTGCTTTTTGATGTGCGCCGTCGGGGCCGCGGTTGGCAGTATCTGGTGGACTGGGATTTCCAGTTCTTACAGGATTTCCATACCTCACACCCAGACAAGCCAGGTCGTGCACCAGATGGTGTCCGTAGAGGGGGGGTACTGTCACATCTGCACCTGCTACACCCAATGGTGTTCACCCGGTGTCTTCTTGACCTGCAGTTACTCCCCCTGTACACTCTCTCTCTCTCTCTGTGATTGTGTGGATGGAGACAGGTGTGCTGGAGTCAGAGCAGATCCCTACCAGCTGCACCTCCTTCCATAATCAAGACCTCTACAAATACTCAGTCCTGCCACTTTCACTCTGCCAGATCGTAATCTCTGCTCAGTCAGTTCATGATTCTAGCCATTTATGATTATTCAAGATCTTGTTACTCTGCTGTGGCTGTTTCCCTGCCGGACACCATTTATCCTCTCATTGCAGTTTACCGCTCTGTCTCTGGCTCCTGTCTCCCGTTCCACATCTCACCACCCAACTACCTTGCTCTGGATTTTACTCACCACCACTACCTTGGATTCCCCTCAGGACCTGTTTACCCTGTTCTACTCAGCTAACTCCAACCTCAGTCTCCACATCAGGCTTTTCTGCAAGTCATCCGAGCTTCCCCGGATCTGCACTCCATATCTCCCTGTGCAACAAATATTTTGGTTCTGCTGCGTCGCTCCGCTTAACAATCCCACGTATCTCTGCTGGCCACGCTCTTCAGATTTCTACACACCATATATCTTTAAACTATGCTGTGATGTTTAACATACAATTTGAATGCAGTACCAGTCAAAAGTTTGGGGACAGCTACTCATTCTAGGGTTTACCTTCTTTTTTACTGGTTTCTATATAGTAGAATAATAGTGAAGACATCCACACTATGAAATAACACATATGGAATCATGTAGTAACCAAAAAACTGTTAAACAAATCAAAATATATTTGAGATTCTTCAAAGTAGCCAACCTTTGCCTTGATGACAGCTTTGTACACTCTTGGAAATTCTCTCAACCAGCTTTTTTAAAATTTAAATTTAAACTTTAACTAGGCAAGTCAGTTAAGAACAAATTCTTATTTTCAATGACGGCCTAGGAACAGTGGGTTAACTGCCTTGTACAGGAGCAGATTGACAGATTTTTACCTTGTCAACTCGGGGATTCAATCTTGCAACCTTTCGGTTACAAGTCCAACACTAACACTAGGCTACCTGCCGCCCCCAGCTTCATGAGGTAGTCACCTGGAATGCATTTCAATTTACAGGAGTGCCTTGTTAATTTGTGGAATTTATTTCCTTCTTAATGAGCTTGAGCCAATCAGTTGTGTTGTGATAAGGTAGGGGTGGTATACAGAAGATAGCCCAATTTGGTAAAAGACCAAGTCCATATTATGGCAAGATCAGCTAAAATAAGCAAAGAGAAACAACAGTCCATTATTACTTTAAGACATGAAGGCCAGTCACTACGGAACATTTCAAGAACTTTGAAAGCTTCCTCAAGTACAGTTGCAAAAACCTTCAAGCTCTATGATTAAACTGGCTCTCATGAGGACCACCACAGGAAAGGAAGACCCAGAGTTACCTCTGCAGCAGAGGATAAGTTCATTAGATTTACCAGCCTCGGAAATCAGCAATTAACTGCACCTCAGATTGCACCTCACAGAGGTCAAGTAAAATACACATCTCAACATCAACTGTTCAGAGGAGACTGTGTGAATCAGGCCTTCATGGTCAAATTTCTGCAAAAAAAAACAATACTAAAGGACACCAATAATACTAACAAGAGACTTGCTTGGGCCAAGAAACACGAGCAATGGACATTAGACCGGTGGAAATCTGTCCTTTGGTCTGTTGAGTCCAAATTTTAGATTTTTGGTTCCAACCGATGTGTCTTTGTGAGACACAGAACAGGTGAACGGATAATCTCTGCATGTGTGGTTCCCACAATGACGCATGGATGAGGATGTGTGATGGCATGGGGGTGCTTTGCTGGTGACATTGCCAGTGATTTATTTAGAATTCAAGGCCTACTTAACCAGCATGGCTGCCACAGCATTCTGCAGCGATACAACATCCAATCTGGTTTGCGCTTAGTGGGCCTATCATTTGTTTTTCAACAGGACAATGACCCAACACACCTCCAGGCTGTATAAGTGCTATTTGACTAAGAATGAGATGGAGTGCTGCTTCAGATAACCTGACCTCCACAATCACCCTACCTCAACCAAAATGAGATGGTTTAGGGTGAGTTGGACCGCAGAGTGAAGGAAAAGCAACCAAAAAGTGCTCAGCATATGTTGGAACTCCTTCAAGACTGTTGGAAGATCATTCCAGGTGAAGTTGGTTGAGAAAATGCCAAGAGTGTGCAAGGCTGTCATCAAATGGGTGTCTACTTTGAAGAATCTAGAATCTAAAATGTTTTTTTTGTTGTTAAACACTGTTTGGTTACTAGATGATTCCATATGTGTTATTTCATAGTTTTGATGTCTTCACTATTATTCTACAATGTAGAAAATAGTAAAAATGTGTCCAAACGTTTGACTGGTACTGTATATCTAATTGATTAGAATCCACGGATTGCAAGTTGAAGATAAATACTTTTACTAAGAGTATTAGTATATTAGTAATTGACTGACCAGGTCTCTCAATCTTCAAACAATGCTATTTCTAGGGTAAATTTTAGATTAAGGATATGCTTTTTCAGCAATTCCTGAACCTGAGACCAGAAACAGGCTACCTGAGGGCAACACCAGAACAAATGGACAATTGATTCTGTATCCTCACAACAAAATCTGCAGAACAGCGATGATTGTATTTCCCAAATATTCAACATTTTGTTGGTGGCAAGAATTCTGTACGATATTTTTAGATGAAAGCACAAAGTCTTGAATCTTGCATCATTTTATATATCAACTCATGGAACCTGTGCCATGGAATTGGTACATAAAAAATCTCTTCCCAGTCATCTATATGCACACCTGTCAACATCCTTATCCCAAAATGAAACTGGTATACTTTCCTATTTATGCTATTTTTGTTCCTATGACAGTTTTGATCCTTTATATTGGGCAGACAGAACAGATCCCTACCTCCTCCCGCTGCCGCCTGCCTCCTCCATTTTTGTGTAACATCTGCTTCCAACTAACGCTCTCAAACACATAGATCCCCTGAACGCAGCTCACTTTCCAGCCCACTTTCCAGCTCACACTCTCAAACACATAGATCCCCTGAACGCAGCTCACTTTCCAGCCCACTTTCCAGCTCACACTCTCAAACACATAGATCCCCTGAACGCAGCTCACTTTCCAGACCACTTTCCAGCTCACACTCTTAAACACATAGATCCCCTGAACGCAGCTCACTTTCCAGACCACTTTCCAGCTCACACTCTCAAACACATAGATCCCCTGAACGCAGCTCACTTTCCAGACCACTTTCCAGCTCACACTCTCAAACACATAGATCCCCTGAACGCAGCTCACTTTCCAGCCCACCTTCCAGCTCACACTCTCAAACACATAGATCCCCTGAACGCAGGTCACTTTCCAGCCCACTTTCCAACTAACGCTCTCAAACACATAGATCCCCTGAACGCAGCTCACTTTCCAGCCCACTTTCCAACTAACGCTCTCAAACACATAGATCCCCTGAACGCAGCTCACTTTCCAGCCCACTTTCCAACTAACGCTCTCAAACACATAGATCCCCTGAACGCAGCTCACTTTCCAGCCCACTTTCCAGCTCACACTCTCAAACACATAGATCCCCTGAACGCAGCTCACTTTCCAGCCCACTTTCCAGCTCACACTCTTAAACACATAGATCCCTGAACGCAGCTCACTTTCCAGACCACTTTCCAGCTCACACTCTTAAACACATAGATCCCCTGAACGCAGCTCACTTTCCAGACCACTTTCCAGCTCACACTCTCAAACACATAGATCCCCTGAACGCAGCTCACTTTCCAGCCCACTTTCCAGCTCACACTCTTAAACACATAGATCCCCTGAACGCAGCTCACTTTCCAGCCCACCTTCCAGCTCACACTCTCAAACACATAGATCCCCTGAACGCAGGTCACTTTCCAGCCCACTTTCCAGCTCACACTCTTAAACACATAGATCCCATGAACGCAGCTCACTTTCCAGCCCACTTTCCAGCTCACACTCTTAAACACATAGATCCCATGAACGCAGCTCACTTTCCAGCCCACTTTCCAGCTCACACTCTTAAACACATAGATCCCATGAACGCAGCTCACTCTCCAGATTCCAATCACCTGAATTCTGATCACATGTTCACACACCTGTATGTCATTTACACACACTATGTTGTGCAGTTCTTTGCACCCCATCATTGTGAGAAATTGTTTGTTTTGATACACATTCTATTCGGCGCACTGGTTATTTCCGAATTGAGTTCTCCCGTGTATCTTTGTTTTTGGCCATCCTCACTAACAATGCCTTTTTGCCTTTTCCGTGCCTGTACCTTTGCCTATTCCCTGCCTGTACTTTCATATTTCCTGTCATCATCCTCTTGCCTGATCTCCTGGACTACGTTAATAGCCTTTTCCCTGCCTGTACTGTTACCTTGTTGGAGTCCCTGTGTATGACCTTCTGCCTGTCCCTGGACCCAGCTACCTGCCTCCTCCTGTGGTCCTTTACTAATAAGCACCTGCTGCACCCTGCGCTTGAAACCAGCACCCTGTCTCCAATTGTACTCATTACATTTTGGGGTAATGCTGTAATCAATTGGTTGTAATCTTGGATTGAGCTGACCTTCCCATACAATTCCAATAGCTCCACGAAAGACATCACTCTACCATTCCAATGTACAATATCATTTAAAAGCAAAATCCTCTTTAAATAAATCCATAGAAACAGATCTTTTATCAACAAGCACATTCGAGTTCCACCATAATATTTGTTGTAATATTTGTCTCTTTTCTGGGGGATGAAATTTAAATTGTAACCACAGTGCGAGTTTAAACCAAATTTAAAGTAACAAGAAAATTGCTACACTATGTAATTATTATGAAAAAAATGCTCAAGTCAGGGCTTAAATCTTTCAGGCTACAATAATAAAAACTGTTCACATAATTCAATCAGTAGAGAGCAGTTGATACCTTGTATATCAATGTAAGACAAACACCTCACTGTCAGCCCAAGAGGTTCATTTAATCTTCCCCATTCTACTGTATGTTGGTGACTTAATAATACAAACTAATACTACAACTATGAAGACTGCTTTGTCAAATGAGCCCATGTAGCCTACAGGGAGACACACAGCACTCCTCTGCTGTCTAACAGTTAGGCAAATCTTCTGAGTGCTGTTAAAATGGCCAGCTAATCCGGCCAGGGCACGGGGTACCTTCAAGATGTACACAATACTCCTGCCGACAATATTTTGGATAGAATGGCATTCCTCTGCTTATCTACAAACCAAAGCCCTCAATGTTCTTGCAGTCTAATGCGCTGTGCCTTCCACCCTGAAGATGATCAAAGTGCTATTTTTCTAAATTTCAAGCTTTTTAACTTCAACAGTCTTAAGAGGGATGAGGCAGATCAAACTAAGGCGATGAGAGAGTGAGGGAGAGAGAAAGAGAGAGAGAACAAGAGAAAAAGAGAGAGAGAGAGCCAACATCTTTGTAGTGTCTTCCCTTTGTTTGCCGTCTCGTAACTCTCCTCGCTGTGCTGGGCCACCAGATAGGTCAGCTCTATTACCAAGCCGCCAGCCCACAAATACTTAAAACAAATTGAATCGCACACCCAATACCCATCACAATTACGCCAGGCACAATAACTAAATTAGCAATTCAACACAATAATTGGAAATGCGGCTTGCCTGGACCCGCAGGCCTCCCTGGAGGGCCCGGCTGATCTGTGGAGGCACGTCAAGCCCGCTAATTCCACAGCTAATTACTGCCGCACAGCAGAATGAAGTTGTTTGTCTCCCAAATACCATTTCCAGTCTCAAGGAAGAACAGAGAACCATGCTGAGATAGACAAAAAATAAAAATAAAAAACAAAGAAGAGACGGAAGTGTGTGGTCATGTTCATTCTGTTTCCTTCTGTTGTTGTTGTTTTTTATGTCTGGGTTTATGAATTTCTTTGCGATTTGTTGATGATCATGGTGTGAAATAGGTGTGTCCCAACTGGGGAGAGGAGTAAAACAGTAGTCATCACGTAAAACTGTTTGGATTTGACCTGCAACCACCTACTTAGGCAGACATGGAAAACACAACAACAAATATTCAAACTATAGCCAGTTATAACTGGAGCCTAAATCTCAAGGGCCTGTTGTCTTTCATAGCTAATACACTTCCAATCATAGTGGATAAAAATGAACATACAAGGAAACATAATCAAACTTGTGCATTGAATAGAAAGATACAAAAATAATTAAATGAAACACCCCATAGTTAAACAACATGCACCATACAAAATGAACAATTGATGAAATGATTGCATTTTTATGTAAATATGCACATGAAGTAGGCCTATAATCTGAGAGAGGGAGGGAGGGAGCTGGTCCAAGAGTATACATGCATGAATTAGTGGCCAAATTGACCAAGCAGTCACATCAGAAATGTCCCTGCCAATCAGGAGGGCCTTGTACATTAATAACGAGAGAGAGAGCACAAACCACCCAGCCATCTTCCTAAGAAATGAGCCCCGGACGGTTTGGCCACATGATTGAGCGAACATTCATTTGGATCCGCACTCGTCAACACATAATCCCCCCCCCCCATCTCTATTTATCCTCTCAGCATCTTGACGGGAGAGAGTACATGAACAGTGGCCCCCATCTGAGGCGATTTTGAGATGTCGTTCCACTAGTGCATTAGCTTAGGGAGGCTAAGACCAGCCCTTGACATGCCCAATTGAACATATACATGTAGATGTGTTATGGGTTTGGCTTTAGGACGGAATGATAGCCTAATCTGATTGCTTTTGGGGGAGAGTTATGCACTTTAAAGATATAAACAAACATTACAAAAGTGTCCCCAAAATGTCTGTGTGGACAGGCCGCCAAGATTGGAAATGTAGTCAACGAGACGTATATGCCTAAAGTGAACACACCCACATGCACAGACAAACACACACACACACACACACTCTACGCTAAAGCTCCCTGTTTATGGAGGACGAGCATTGCAGTTGCAATCCCTGGAGAGGAGATGGAGACACATACACGCACACGCACAGACACACACAGGGTGCATGATGGACTGGAGAGCGTCTTCCCTTCCCCTGCTTGCCCCCTTCAGCCCATCGGACGGCAGATTGAATATCTTAATGGTTTGAGAGAGAGAGAGAGAGAGAGAGAGAGAGAGAGAGAGAGAGGGGGATCCAATCAAGGTGCTCCTGTGAGGGGCAGGGGTATAATTTCAGTTTCATATGTTTCCCCCGACTTGACAGTACTTGAAAAACAATGACAGTGACCCAGTTGAAGGATTCCAATTAGTATTAGATACGCAACAGATGAGATTGGAATGCGGTTGCTGGCTCTGTGGAGGGGCCAGGCCTCTCTGATTACCAGCGGAGTACAAGTGTGGGGCTGTGATAAAGAGCAGGGGGAAATAGGGGAGGCAGAAAAGGCATCGCCCGAGCCGCAGCTGTGCATTATCCCGTCCCTCCGACTCTCTCCGTCCGTCCTTCCGTCTGTCCTTCTGTATGTCTGTCTGTGTGTCTATCCACAGTGCCCATCTGCTAGCCCGGGGAATATTTATTTCAAAATACCTTGACTCTGCAGGCTGTGGGTTATTTTAATCAGGGAAAGGGTAGGGGGAGGGGTGAGGAGTGGAAGGGTGGTGAAGGGGCATATTTTCCAGTGGAAATAGATGGTTAGGACCGGAAATTCTGGGAGACATGTCATATGTGATAGGTGTGCAGAGGTGAGAACAGAGTCAGGCGCAGGACACAGAACTGAGTCAAATAACGTACTTTTACTCAGGAAAAATAATCTGTCAAATAAATCCATGCAGGGATAGACTTCCGGCGCCGACAGAGATGGCCGCCTCGCTTCGCGTTCCTAGGAAACTATGCAGTATTTTGGTTTTTTTTACGTGTTATTTCTTACATTGGTACCCAAGGTAATCTTAGGTTTCATTACAGTCGGGAGGAACTACTGAATATAAGAGCAACGTCAACTCACCATCATTACGACCAGGAATATGACTTTGCCGAAGCGGATCCTGTGCCTTCCACCCAGGACAATGGATCAGATCCCAGCCGGCGACCCAAAACAACGATGTCGTAAAAGAGGCAAATGAAGCGGTCTTCTGGTCAGGCTCCGGAGACGGGCACATCGCGCACCACTCCCTAGCATACTCCTCGCCAATGTCCAGTCTCTTGACAACAAGGTTGATGAAATCTGAGCAAGGGTAGCATTCCAGAGAGACATCAGAGACTGTAACGTTCTTTGCTTCACGGAAACATGGGTCACTCAAGAGACTCTACCGGAGTCGGTGCAGCCAGCTGGTTTCAACACGCATCGCGCCGACAGAAACAACCATCTTTCTGGTAAGAAGAGGGGCGGGGGGATGTGCCTTATGATTAACGAGACGTGGTGTGATCATAACAACATACAAGAACTCAAGTCCTTCTGTTCACCTGACTTCCTCACAATCAAATGTCGACCGCATTATCTACCGAGGGAATTCTCTTCGATTATAATCACAGCCGTATATATTCCCCCCCAAGCAGACACATAGATGGCCCTGAACAAACTTTATTTGACTCTATGCAAACTGGAAACCACATATCCTAAGGCTGCATTCATTGTACTGGGGATTTTAACAAGACTAATCTGAAAACAAGACTCCCTAAAAGGTATCAGCATATCGATTGCGCAACCAGGGCTGGTAAAACCCTGGATCATTGTTATTCTAACTTCCGCGACACGTAAAAGGCCCTCCCCCGCCCTCCTTTCGGAAAAGCTGACCACGACTCCCTTTTGTTGCTCCCAGCCTACAGACAGAAACTAAAACAAGAAGCTCCCGCACTCAGGTCTGTTCAGCGTTGGTCCGATCAATCTGATTCCACGCTTCAAGACTGCTTTGATCACGTGGATTGGGATATGTTCCGCATTGCGTCCAACAACAACATTGACGAATACGCTGATTCGGTGAGCAAGTTCATTAGAAAGGGCATTGACGATGTCGTACCCATAGCAACTATTAAAACATTCCCAAACCAGAAACCGTGGATTGATGGTAGCATTCGCGTGAAACTGAAAGCTACAGTGTAGCTATTCCCTCCGCAAGGCAATCAAACAAGCTAAGCGTCAGTATAGAGACAAAGTAGAGTCACAATTCAACGGCTCAGACACAAGAGGTACGTGGCAGGGTCTACAGTCAATCACGGATTACAAAAAGAAAACCAGCCCAGTCGCGGACCAGGATGTCTTGCTCCCAGACACACTAAATACCTTTTTTGCCCGCTTTGAGGACAATACAGTGCCACTGACACCAAAACCAAAACCTGCGGACTCTCCTTCACTGCAGCCGACGTGAGTAAAACATTTAAACGTGTTAACCCTCGCAAGGCTGCAGACCCAGACGGCATCCCCAGCCGTGTCCTCAGAGCATGGGCAGACCAGCTGGCTTGTGTGTTTACGGACATATTCAATCAATCCTTATCTCAGTCTGCTGTTCCCACATGCTTCAAGAGGGACACCATTGTCCCTGTTCCCAAGAAAGCTAAGGTAACTGAGCTAAATGACTACTGCCCCGTAGAACTCACTTCTGCCATCATGAAGTCCTTTGAGAGTCTAGTCAAGGACCATATCACCTCCACCCTACCTGACACCCTAGACCCACTCCAATTTGCTTACCGCCTAAATAGGTCCACAGACGACGCAATCGCAACCACACTGCACACTGCCCTAACCCATCTGGACAAGAGGAATACCTATGTGAGAATGCTGTTCATCGACTACAACTCAGCATTTAACACCATAGTACCCTCCAAACTCGTCATCAAGCTCGAGACCCTGGGTCTCGTCCCCGCCCTGTGCAACTGGATACTGGACTTCCTGACGGGCCGCCCCCAGGTGGTGAGGGTAGGTAACAACATCTCCACCCCGCTGATCCTCAACACTGGGGCCCCATAAGGGTGCGTTCTGAGCCCTCTTCTGTACTACCTGTTCACTCACGGCTGTGTGGCCATGCACGCCTCCAACTCAATCATCAAGGTTGTGGACGACACTACAGTGGTAGGCTTGATTACCAACAATGATGAGACGGCCTACAGGGAGGAGGTGAGGGCCCTTGGAGTGTGGTGTCAGGAAAATAACCTCACACTCAACGTCAACAAAACAAAGGAGATGATTGTGGACTTCAGGAAACAGCAGAGGGAGCACCCCCCATCCACATCGACGGGACAGTAGTGGAGAGGGTAGTAAGTTTTAAGTTCCTCGGCATACACATTACGGACAGCGCCTCTTCAACCTCAGGAGGCTGAAGAAATTCGACTTGTCACCAAAGCACTCACAAACTTCTACAGATGCACAATCAAGAGCATCCTGTCAGGCTGTATCACCGCCTGGTACGGCAACTGCTCCACCCACAACCGTAAGGCTCTCCAGAGGGTAGTGTGGTCTGCACAACGCATCACCGGGGGGAAACTACCTGCTCTCCAGGACACCTACACCACCCGATGTCACAGGAAGGCCATAAAGATCATCAAGGACAACAACCACCCGAGCCACTGCCTGTTCACCCCGCTATCATCCAGAAGGCGAGGTCAGTACAGGTGCATCAAAGCAGGGACCGAGAGACTGAAAAACAGCTTCTATCTCAAGGCCATCAGACTGTTAAACAGCCACCACTAACATTGAGTCGCTGCTGCCAACACACTGTGTCACGCCCTGGCCTTAGTTATCTTTGTTTTCTTTATTATTTTGGTTAGGCCAGGGTGTGACATGGGTGATTTATGTGTTTTGTCTTGTCTAGGGGTTTTTGTAGATTTATGGGGTTGTGTTCTTTTAGGTGTGTAGGTAAGTCTATGGTTGCCTGGATTGGTTCTCAATCAGAGGCAGGTGTTTATCGTTGTCTCTGATTGGGAGCCATATTTAGGCAGCCATATTCTTTGGGTATTTCGTGGGTGATTGTTTCCTGTGTCAGTGTTTGTGCCACACGGGACTGTTTTTGGTTTTCACGTTTATTGTTTTGTAGTTTGTTCATGATAAGTGTCTCTTATTAAAGAACCATGAACTATAACCACGCTGCGTTTTGGTCCGCCTCTCCTTCCCAGGAAGAAAGCCGTGACACACTGACTCAACTCCAACCACTTTAATAATGGAAATTGATGTAAAAATATATCACTAGCCACTTTAAACAATGCTACTTAATATAATGTTTACATACCCTACATTACTCATCTCATATCTATATGCATATACTGTACTCTATATCATCTACTGCATCTTTATGTAATACATGTATCACTAGCCACTTTAAACCATGCCACTTTGTTTACCTACCCTTCATTACTTATCTCATATGTATATACTGTACTCGATACCATCTACTGCATCTTGCCTATGCCGTTCTGTACCATCACTCATTCATATATCTTTATGTACATATTCTTTATCCCTTTACATTTGTGTGTATAAGGTAGTAGTTTTGGAATTCTTAGGTTAGATTACTCGTTGGTTATTACTGCATTGTCGGAACTAGAAGCACAAGCATTTCGCTACTCTCGCATTAACATCTGCTAACCATGTGTATGTGACAAATTAAATTGGATTTTACAAACTGCTGGAGCGGACCAGCCACCACCGGCCTGAGGAGAGACACATGGACCAAGGGGTTAATACGGTAATCAGGGGGAGCTGTAACCTATAACGTACCTCGTTCAGTCTCCTCAGGACTTTAAATGGCCCCACAAACCGCGGACCCAGTTTCCAACAGGGCAGGCGAAGGGGCAGGCGAAGGGTCGAGAGCCATACCTGGTCTCCCGGTGCATACGGAGCATCACTGCGGTGGCGGTTGGCACTTGCCTTCTGTCGCCTGATGGCCCGTTGCAGGCGTACATGGGCAGGGTCCCAGGTTTCCTCCGAGTGCCGAAACCAGTCATCCACGGCAGGTGCCTCGATCTGGCTCTGATGCCACGGTGCCAGGACCGGCTGATATCCTAGTACACACTGAAACGGAGACAGGTTAGTGGAGGAGTTGCGGAGGGAGTTTTGGGCCATCTCTGCCCAGGGGATGAAAACCGACCACTGCCCTGGCCGGTCCTGGCAATAAAACCTAACCACATCCTGGTTAACTCTCTCCACCTGCTCATTACTTTCGGGGTGAAACCCTGAGGACAGGCTGACCGAAACCCCCAGACGTTCCATGAACGCCCTCCAGACCCTTGATGTGAATTGGGCACCCCTATCAGACACTATATCCTCAGGCATCCCGTAGTGCCAGAAGACGTGTGTAAACAGGGCCTTCGCAGTCTGTAGGGCCGTAGGGAGACCGGGAATGGGAATTAGGAATGAGACGGAATGAGACGGCAGGACTTAGAGAACCGATCCACAACAACCAGGATCGTGGTGTTTCCTTGTGACGGAGGGAGATCCATCACGAAATCCACCGATAGGTGTGACCACGGCCATTGTGGAACGGTTAGGGGTTGTAATTTCCCTCTGGGCAGGTGTCTAGGTGTCTTGCACTGGGCACACACCGAGCAGGATGAAACATAAACCCTCGCGTCCTTAGCTAAAGTGGGCCACAAGTATTTCCCACTAAGACAGCGCACTATCCGACCGATGCCGGGATGACCAGAGGAGGGTGACGTGTGAGCCCAACAGATCAATCGATCACAAACATCAGACAGAACGTACTTACGTCCAACTGGACACTGGATGCGAGTGGGCTCCGTACGTAACGCCCGCTCGATGTCCACATCAACCTCCCATACTACCGGTGCAACCAGATAAGAAGCCGGAAGTATGGGAGTGGGATCCGTGGACCGCTCCTCTGTGTCAAACATCCGGGACAGTGCGTCTGCCTTAGCGTTCTGGGAACCTAGGCTGTAGGATAGAGTGAACACAAAACGGGTGAAAAACATGGTAACGCAGGAGGGATTCATTCTCCTCGCCGCCCGGATGTACTATAGATTGCGATGGTCAGTCCAAATGAGAAAAGGGTGTTTAGCCCCCTCAAGCCAATGCCTCCACGTTTTCAAAGCCCCGACAACAGCCAACAGCTCCCGGTCCCCTACATCACAGTTTCGCTCCCCTGGGATGAGCTTCTTCGAAAAGAATGCACAGGGGCGGATCTTTGGTGGTGTACCCGAGCGCTGAGACAGCACAGCTCCTATCACAGCCTCGGACGCGTCCACCTCTACTATCAACGCTAAGGACGGATCAGGATGAGCCAACACAGGCGCCGAGGAAAACAGAGCCTGTGACCAAAAACAAGTGACCAAAAGCTCTATCCGCCCCAGCTGACCACTGCAGTCGCACTGGTCCCCCCTTCAGCAAAGAAGTCATGGGAACCGTTACCTGACCAAAGCCCCGGATAAACCTCTGGTAGTAGTTGGCAAACCCTAAGAACCACTGCACCTCCTTTACCATGGTTGGAGTCGGAAAATTACGCACAGCTGAAATGCGGTCATTATCCATCTCCACCCCTGACTCAGTCAGGTGGTACCCTAGGAAGGAGACGGACTGTTGAAAGAACAGACATTTCTCAGCCTTAATGTACAGCTCATGCTCCAACAGTCCAACAAGCACCTTGCGCACCGGAGACACATTCTCTGCGCGTGTAGCGGAATATATTAGAATGTCATCTATATACACCACTACACCCTGCGCGTGCAGGTCCCTGAAAATCTTGTCTACAAAGGATTGGAAGACAGATGGAGCATTCATCAATCCATACGACATGACGAGGTACTCATAGTGCCCAGAGGTGGTACTAAATGCCGTATTCCACTCATCACCCTCCCGGATACACACCAAATCAAATCAAATCAAATTTTATTTGTCACATACACATGGTTAGCAGATGTTAATGCGAGTGTAGCGAAATGCTTGTGCTTCTAGTTCCGACAATGCAGTAATAACGAGCAAGTAATCTAACTAACAATTCCAAAAAAAACTACTGTCATACACAGTGTAAGGGGATAAAGAATATGTACATAAGGATATATGAATGAGTGATGGTACAGAGCAGCATAGGCAAGATACAGTAGATGATATCGAGTACAGTATATACATATGAGATAAGTATGTAAACCAAGTGGCATAGTTAAAGTGGCTAGTGATACATGTATTACATAAGGATGCAGTCGATGATATAGAGTACAGTATCAACGTATGCATATGAGATGAACAATGTAGGGTAAGTAACATTATATAAGGTAGCATTGTTTAAAGTGGCTAGTGATATATTTACATCATTTCCCATCGATTCCCATGATTGAAGTGGCTGGAGTAGAGTCAGTGTCATTGACAGTGTGTTGGCAGTAGCCACTCAATGTTAGTGGTGGCTGTTTAACAGTCTGATGGCCTTGAGATAGAAGCTGTTTTTCAGTCTCTCGGTCCCAGCTTTGATGCACCTGTACTGACCTCGCCTTCTGGATGGCAGCGGGGTGAACAGGCAGTGGCTCGGGTGGTTGATGTCCTTGATGATCTTTATGGCCTTCCTGTAGCATCGGGTGGTGTAGGTGTCCTGGAGGGCAGGTAGTTTGCCCCCGGTGATGCGTTGTGCAGACCTCACTACCCTCTGGAGAGCCTTACGGTTGAGGGCGGTGCAGTTGCCATACCAGGCGGTGATACAGCCCGCCAGGATGCTCTCGATTGTGCATCTGTAGAAGTTTGTGAGTGCTTTTGGTGACAAGCCGAATTTCTTCAGCCTCCTGAGGTTGAAGAGGCGCTGCTGCGCCTTCCTCACGATGCTGTCTGTGTGAGTGGACCAATTCAGTTTGTCTGTGATGTGTATGCCGAGGAACTTAAAACTTGCTACCCTCTCCACTACTGTTCCATCGATGTGGATGGGGGTGTTCCCTCTGCTGTTTCCTGAAGTCCACAATCATCTCCTTAGTTTTGTTGACGTTGAGTGTGAGGTTATTTTCCTGACACCACACTCCGAGGGCCCTCACCTCCTCCCTGTAGGCCGTCTCGTCGTTGTTGGTAATCAAGCCTACCACTGTTGTGTCGTCCGCAAACTTGATGATTGAGTTGGAGGCGTGCATGGCCACGCAGTCGTGGGTGAACAGGGAGTACAGGAGAGGGCTCAGAACGCACCCTTGTGGGGCCCCAGTGTTGAGGATCAGCGGGGAGGAGATGTTGTTGCCTACCCTCACCACCTGGGGCGGCCCGTCAGGAAGTCCAGTACCCAGTTGCACAGGGCGGGGTCGAGACCCAGGGTCTCGAGCTTGATGACGAGCTTGGAGGGTACTATGGTGTTGAATGCCGAGCTGTAGTCGATGAACAGCATTCTCACATAGGTATTCCTCTTGTCCAGATGGGTTAGGGCAGTGTGCAGTGTGGTTGAGATTGCATCGTCTGTGGACCTATTTGGGCGGTAAGCAAATTGGAGTGGGTCAAGGGTGTCAGGTAGGGTGGAGGTGATATGGTCCTTGACTAGTCTCTCAAAGCACTTCATGATGACGGATGTGAGTGCTACGGGGCGGTAGTCGTTTAGCTCAGTTACCTTAGCTTTCTTGGGAACAGGAACAATGGTGGCCCTCTTGAAGCATGTGGGAACAGCAGACTGGTATAGGGATTGATTGAATATGACCGTAAACACACCGGCCAGCTGGTCTGCGCATGCTCTGAGGGCGCGGCTGGGGATGCCGTCTGGGCCTGCAGCCTTGCGAGGGTTAACACGTTTAAATGTCTTACTCACTTCGGCTGCAGTGAAGGAGAGACCGCATGTTTCCGTTGCAGGCCGTGTCAGTGGCACTGTATTGTCCTCAAAGCGGGCAAAAAGTTATTTAGTCTGCCTGGGAGCAAGACATCCTGGTCCGTGACTGGGCTGGGTTTCTTCCTGTAGTCCGTGATTGACTGTAGACCCTGCCACATACCTCTTGTGTCTGAGCCGTTGAATTGAGATTCTACTTTGTCTCTGTACTGGCGCTTAGCTTGTTTGATAGCCTTGCGGAGGGAATAGCTGCACTGTTTGTATTCAGCCATGTTACCAGACACCTTGCCCTGATTAAAAGCAGTGGTTCGTGCCTTCAGTTTCACACGAATGCTGCCATCAATCCACGGTTTCTGGTTAGGGAATGTTTTAATCGTTGCTATGGGAACGACATCTTCAACGCACGTTCTAATGAACTCGCACACCGTATCAGCGTATTCGTCAATGTTGTTGTCTGACGCAATACGAAACATCTCCCAGTCCACGTGATGGAAGCAGTCTTGGAGTGTGGAGTCAGCTTGGTCGGACCAGCGTTGGACAGACCTCAGCGTGGGAGCTTCTTGTTGTAAGCACTCCTGAGATCCAATTTGGTGAAGAAGCGCGCCCCATGCAATGACTCAGTCACACTGGCTATTAGAGGCAGGAGATAACTATACTTTACCGTGATCTGATTTAAACCTCTCTAGTCAATGCACGGGCGTAAACCTCCATCCTTCTTCACAAGAAAGAAACTTGAGGAGGCAGGTGAAGTGGAAGGCCGAATGTATCCCTGTCCCAGAGATTCGGTGACATATGTTTCCATAGCCGCCGTCTCCTCCTGTGACAGAGGATACATGTGACTCCTGGGAAGTGCTGCATCTACCAGGAGATTTATCGCACAATCCCCCCGTCGATGGGCTGGTAATTGAGTCGCCTTCTTTTTACAGAACGCGAGAGGCAAGTCGGCATATTCAGAGGGGATGTGCATGGTGGAGACCTGGTTTGGAGTCTCCACCGTGGTTGCACCTATGGAAACACCTATACACCTCCCTGAACACTGACGTGACCATCTCTTGAGGGCCTTCTGTTGCCACGAAATAGTGGGGTCATGATAAGCCAACCACAGGAAACGCAGGAGAATCGTTCAGGAAGAGACTAATTCTCTCCTTATGACCCTCCTGCGTTATCATACATAATGGAGCTGTGACCTCCCTGATCAGGCCCGACCCTAAAGGATGACTATCTAAGCAATGTACAGTGAAGAGCCTAACACAACAGACTAACACAGAACCGGAACAATCAAGCACAATCAAGCACATAATGAGAACCAGAGGGTTAAAACCTGTTGGGGCAAGGCGTTCCCCTCAGGGAACTCCTCCACCCCCCACCCCCGTTCAGCTGAAAAGGTGGCGCAGGGAATTCAAAAATATTCTTTAGAAATATTCAACTTCCACACATTAACAAGTCCAATACCTCAAATGAAAGATAAACACCTTGTTCATCTACCCATCATGTCAGATATTTTAAATGTTTTACAGCGAAAACACAACATATATTTATGTTAGACCACCACCAAACCAAAGAAAAAACATAGCCATTTTTTCCAGCCAAAGAGAAAATCACAAAAGCAGGATTAGAAATAAAATCAATCACTAACCTCTTGAACATTTTCATCAGATGACAGTCATATGACATGTTACACAGTACATTTATGTTTTGTTCGATAATATGCATTTTATATCCACAAATCTCGGTTTACAGTGACGCCATGTTCAGAAATTCCTCCAAAACATCTGGAGGAATTATAGAAAGCTACGCCAGATAACAGAAATACTCATCATAAACTTTGACTAAAGATACATGTTCTACATATAATTAAAGATACACTGGTTCTTAATGCAATCGCTGTGTCAGATTATTTTTAAACGTTACGGAAAAAGCCTAACATTGCAATAATCTGAGACGGTGCTCAGACATAACAATATTTCTCCGCCATGTTGGAGTCAACAGAAATACAAAATTACAACATAAATATTCCCTTACCTTTCATGATCTTTCATCAGAATGTAGTGCAAGGAGTCCTACTTCCACAATAAATCGTTGTTTTGTTCCATAATGTCCAATACTAGTGTCCAAGTAGCAGCATTTGCTGTCACTTTCAGCTCACGTGCCCAAAAACTGACAGCTGGTCCAAGATAACTTGCATGAAAATGTCCAAAAGATATATTCCAGGTCGAAAAAACTGGTCAAACTAAGTACAGAATCAATCTTCAGGATGTTATAATCATATATATCCAATAACGTTCCAACCGGATCATTCGTTTTCATCTGGGGCTGACTGGAACAGCCGTAGCACACTATTTTCCCTCCCATTAGGTCAAAGTTCACAGCAAGTGCTCCATTACACTTTCTACTGAATGAGGACATCTAGTGGAAGGCGTAGGAAGTGTTTCCAGATCCATATCTTGTTGGGAAAGGAGGGGGCGATGACGTCAAAGTTGCCCCAACTTTCAGAATTTCAAAACTTGTTTGGAAGATTGCCTGCCCTATGAGTTCTGTTATACTCACAGACATAATTCAAACAGTTTTAGAGACTTCAGAGTGTTTTCTATCCAATAGTCCAATAATAATAATATGCATATATTAGCAATTTAGGACAGAGTTTGATGCAGTTCACTATGGGCACGCAATTCATCCAAAGTGAAAATACTGCCCCCTATCCCCAACAAGTTTTAAATAAGGAAATAATAATAATACAATGGGAACCAGGTGTGTACAATCTTCCAAGATGGCGTAGCAGTCAGACGTCTTGTTCTGTCGTGTCCCTTGTATATATCGTTTGTACATATTTTTATTCGCATATCTTTTTAAATATTTTGCTAAACCTCAACCTCTAAATACTCTCCTGCAACCCGCCTCACCCAATGTAGCGTGGATCTGCTTTTTTTTCTAAAGTATTTATATTTACTTCGGATCTGGAACCCGTCAACTGAAGCTAGCCAGCTAACTACCAGCTATCAGTCAGCAAACCATTGCTAGCTGTCATCAGCTAACCTTTAGCTCGGAAAGCTCTCGCCAGTTCGAACAACGCAACTCTAACCAGAGCATAACGGACCTATTATTTTTAGTTCCGCATACGGAACATTTTCAACTGGATCTTCACAACTAGCTAACCGCAACCCCGGATGACTACTCCTGGCTAGCATTTCCATCCACTTAGGTTGAAGCTAGCCCGGCCAGAGCTACTGTGCTACTCCTGGGCTACAATATCCGGACATCTTCTACAGCCGGTACGGGGCATGGAACCCCGCAGATCCCCTACGTCAGGAATACTGACATAATCTGCCCGAGGACTCAGGCGCGACGCCTGTTGAAGGCCCATTATGCTAACCAGCTAGGCCTGCTTAGCTACCTAGAGCTATTTGGAATCCTACTAATTCCATGACCAGTCTATCGACATCACCGCATGAAGAGGCATAAACAGACTTAACTACATCGTGACTTTCCCCAAAGGCTAACTTTCTAGCCCTTGCTATCTGCTTGCTTGCTAATTCGGCCTGCTAAATGCTAGCCTGCCCGGGTCTACTAACTGCTAGCTTGTTTAGCCCCGGTATGCTAACTGCTAGCTTGTTTAGCCCCGGCCTACTAACTGTTAGCTTGTTAGCACAGGCTTGCTAACTGTCTGAATCGCCGTGTCCCCAGCCAGCCCAACCACTCACTGGACCCATATTTATTTTCAATCTCTTTTCGATTTTTAATTTGATTATACCTTCCAGTAACCTGCCTCACCCAATGTGATACGGAATCGCTATTATTTTTAACTTTAGAACACATTCAAGAACCTCCAGAAGCTAACCCGCTAACTAGCTACAAGCTATTTAGTCATTGTTAGCCACTGCTATTACCTTCTGCACAGCCAGCCAGTTTTTTCAGCCTGGATAATACTCGCCAGTCTACCAGTATCGAACTGTCTCTCCACAACAACGCTGGATTCTTGCCGTAATGGACCACTACTTCTGATCTTCACAGCTAGCTTGCACCCAGTACCGAAGCTATCCCTGAGGCCCACTTCCCGGCCTACTCAGCTGTTCACCCGAACCACACTCATACATGGCTAGAGCCCAATACTCCACCGGATACTTGCTGTAAACTCTGGACCTTGGCTAACGCCACTGCCACGAAGCTAGCACCAGTTAGCCGTGAGCCAGGCACATCTCCCTGCTAGCAGGCACATCTCCCTGCCAACCCCCTACCACCCCCGGGCTACTAACTTTAAACACTGTGTCGCTAGCATAGTGGCGACTTCCCTCTCCCATCTACTGCTGCCCCCTGGACACTGTGATCACTTGGCTACATAGCTGATGCCTGCTGGACTGTCCATTATTCATGGTACTCCATTCTGTTTGTTTATGTTTTTATCTGTCGGCCCCAGCCGCGAACTCAGGCTCTGTGTGTAGTTAATCCGACCCTCTCTGCCTAGTCGACGCCATTTTACCTGCTGTTGTTGTGCTAGCTGATTAGCTGTTGTTGTCTCACCTGTTGTTTTAGCTAGCTCTCCCAATCAACACCTGCGATTACTGTATGCCTCGCTGTATGTCTCTCTCAAATGTCAATATGCCTTGTATACTGTTGTTCAGGTTATTTAGCATTGTTTTAGTTTACAATGGAGCCCCTAGTTCCACTCTTCATACCTCTGATACCTCCTTTGTACCACCTCCCACACATGCGGTGACCTCACCCATTACAACCAGCATGTCCAGAGATACAGCCTCTCTTATCATCACCCAGTGCCTGGGCTTACCTCCGCTGTACCCGCACCCCACCATACCTCTGTCTGCGCATTATGCCCTGAATATATTCTAATCTGCTCCTTTTATTCTTTATCCCCAACGCTCTGGGCGACCAGTTTTGATAGCCTTTAGCCGCACCCTCATCCTACTCCTCCTCTGTTCCGCGGGTGATGTGGAGGTAAACCCAGGCCCTGCATGTCCCCAGGCACCCTCGTTTGTTGACTTCTGTGATTGAAAAAGCCTTGGTTTCAAGCATGTCAACATCAGAAGCCTCCTCCCTAAGTTTGTTTTACTCACAGCTTTAGTACACTCTGCTAACCCTGATGTCCTTGCCGTGTCTGAATCCAGGAAGGCCACCAAAAATTCAGAGATTTCCATACCCAACTATAACATTTTCCGTCAAGATAGAACTGCCAAAGGGGGAGGAGTTGCAGTCTACTGCAGAGATAGCCTGCAAAGTAATGTCATTCTTTCCAGGTCCATACCCAAACAGTTCGAACTACTAATTTTAAAAATGACTCTCTCCAGAAATAAGTCTCTCACTGTTGCCGCCTGCTACCGACCCCCCTCAGCTCCCAGCTGTGCCCTGGACACCATTTGTGAATTGATCGCCCCCTATCTAGCTTCAGAGTTTGTTCTGTTAGGTGACCTAAACTGGGATATGCTTAACACCCCGGCAGTCCTACAATCTAAGCTAGATGCCCTCAATCTCACACAAATCATCAAGGAACCCACCAGGTACTACCCTAAATCTGTAAACAAGGGCACCCTCATAGACGTTATCCTGACCAACTGGCCCTCCAAATACACCACCGCTGTCTTCAACCAGGATCTCAGCGATCACTGCCTCATTGCCTGTATCCGCTACGGGTCCGCAGTCAAACGACCACCCCTCATCACTGTCAAACGCTCCCTAAAACACTTCTGCGAGCAGGCCTTTCTAATCAACCTGGCCCGGGTATCCTGGAAGGATATTGACCTCATCCAGTCAGTTGAGGATGCCTGGTCATTCTTTAAAAGTAACTTCCTCACCATTTTAGATAAGCATGCTCCGTTCAAAAAATGCAGAACTAAGAACAGATATAGCCCTTGGTTCATTCCAGACCTGACTGCCCTCGACCAGCACAAAAACATCCTGTGGCGGACTGCAATAGCATCGAATAGTCCCTGCGATATGCAACTGTTCAGGGAAGTCAGGAACCAATACACACAGTCAGTCAGGAAAGCAAAGGCCAGCTTCTTCAAGCAGAAATTTGCATCCTGTAGCTCTAACTCCAAAAAGTGTAAAGTCCATGGAGAACAAGAGCACCTCCTCCCAGCTGCCCACTGCACTGAGGCTAGGTAACACGGTCACCACCGATAAATCCATGATTATCGAAAACGCCAAAAAGCATTTCACAACGGCTGGCCATGCCTTCCTCCTGGCTACTCCAACCTCGGCCAACAGCTGTACAATCTGGTTTCTTAGCCGGTCACGGGTGCACCTCAGCCGCGTTCAAGGTACTAAACGATCTCATAACCGCCATCGATAAAAGACAGTACTGTGCAGCCGTCTTCATCGACCTGGCCAAGGCTTTCGACTCTGTCAATCACCATATTCTTCTTTCTTTTCTCTGTATATATCAATGATGTTGCTCTTGCTGCGGGCGATTCCCTGATCCACCTCTATGCAGACGACACCATTCTGTATACTTCTGGCCCTTCCTTAGACACTGTGCTATCTAACCTCCAAACGAGCTTCAATGCCATACAACACTCCTTCCGTGGCCTCCAACTGCTCTTAAACGCTAGTAAAACCAAATGCATGCTTTTCAACCATTCGCTGCCTGCACCCGCACGCCCGACTAGCATCACCACCCTGGATGGTTCCGACCTAGAATATGTGGATATCTATAAGTACCTAGGTGTCTGGCAAGACTGTAAACTCTCCTTCCAGACTCATATCAAACATCTCCAATCTAAAATCAAATCTAGAGTCGGCTTTCTATTCCGCAACAAAGCCTCCTTCACTCACGCTGCCAATCTTACCCTAGTAAAACTGACTATCCTACCAATCCTCGACTTCGGCGATGTCATCTACAAAATAGCTTCCAATACTCTACTCAGCAAACTGGATGCAGTTTATCACAGTTGGAGACTTTTATCTCCCTCACCAACTTCAAACATCTGCTATCGGAGCAGCTAACCGATCGCTGCAGCTGTACATAGTCCATCGGTAAATAGCCCACCCAATTTACCTACCTCATCCCCATACTGTTTATATTTATTTACTTTTCTACTCTTTTGCACACCAGTATCTCTACCTGTACATGACCATCTGATCATTTATCACTCCAGTGTTAATCTGCAAAATTGTAATTATTCGCCTACCTCCTCATGCCTTTTGCACACAATGTATATAGACTCTTTTTTTATTTATTTTTATTTTTTTCTACTGTGTTATTGACTTGTTAATTGTTTACTCCAATTGTTTACTCCATGTGTGTTGTTGTCTGTTCACACTGCTATGCTTTATCTTGGCCAGGTCGCAGTTGTAAATGAGAACTTGTTCTCAACTAGCCCACCTGGTTAAATAAAGGTGAAATAAAAAATAAAAATAAAAGTAAGCCGGTGACGACGACCGCCGAACGCCGCCCGAACAAGGAGAGACACCAACTTCGGTGGAAGTCGTGACAAGACGCTTGTCTGACGTCTATATGTCTGGCTGTCCTCTCTGTACAGTTTGTGTATTTGCCTCTCTGTACAGTAGGATATGTAGTGGTAACTGACAAAATGAAGGAATCACCAACATAAAGTGTCTTAATATGGCTTTGGGTAACTATGAGCCAGAACAGCTTCAGTGCACCATGACATAGATTCAACAAGTGTCTGGAACTGTATTGGAGGATGACTTTCACTTTAGCAGTGATAAGTTCATGAACTTCTTTGAGGAAAAGATTATGATTATTAGAAAGCAAATTACGGACTCCTCTTTAAATCTGCGTATTCCTTCAAAGCTCAGTTGTCCTGAGTCTGCACAACTCTCCCAGGACCTAGGATCAAGAGAGACGCTCAAGTGTTTTAGTACTATATCTCTTGACACAATGATGAAAATAATCATGGCCTCTAAACCTTCAAGCTGCATACTGGACCCTATTCCAACTAAACTACTGAAAGAGCTGCTTCCTGTGCTTGGCCCTCCTATGTTGAACATAATAAACGGCTCTCTATCCACCGGATGTGTACCAAACTCACTAAAAGTGGCAGTAATAAAGCCTCTCTTGAAAAAGCCAAACCTTGACCCAGAAAATATAAAAAACTATAGGCCTATATCAAATCTTCCATTCCTCTCAAAAATTTTAGAAAAGGCTGTTGCGCAGCAACCTACTGCCTTCCTGAAGACAAACAATGTATACGAAATGCTTCAGTCTGATTTTAGACCCCATCATAGCACTGAGACGGCACTTGTGAAGGTGGTAAATGACATTTTAATGGCATCGGACCGAGGCTCTGCATCTGTCCTCGTGCTCCTAGACCTTAGTGCTGCTTTTGATACCATCGATCACCACATTCTTTTGGAGAGATTGGAAACCCAAATTGGTCTACACGGACAAGTTCTGGCCTGGTTTAGATCTTATCTGTCGGAAAGATATCAGTTTGTCTCTGTGAATGGTTTGTCCTCTGACAAATCAACTGTAAATTTCGGTGTTCCTCAAGGTTCCGTTTTGGGACCACTATTGTTTTCACTATATATTTTACCTCTTGGGGATGTTATTCGAAAACATAATGTTAACTTTCACTTCTATGCGGGGCGGCAGGGTAGCCTAGTGTTTAGAGCATTGGACTAGTAACCGAAAGGTTGCAAGTTTGAATCCCCAAGCTGACAAGGTACAAATCTGTCGTTCTGCCCCTGAACAGGCAGTTAACCCACTGTTCCTAGGCCGTCATTGAAAATAAGAATTTGTTCTTAACTGACTTGCCTAGTAAAATAAAGGTAAAATTTTAAATAAATAAAAAACACACAGCTGTACATTTCAATGAAACATGGTGAAGCCCGAAAATTGCCCTTGCTAGAAGCCTGTGTTTCAGACATAAGGAAGTGGATGGCTGCAAACTTTCTACTTTTAAACTCGGACAAAACAGAGATGCTTGTTCTAGGTCCCAAGAAACAAAGAGATCTTCTGTTGAATCTGACAATTAATCTTAATGGTTATACAGTCATCTCAAATAAAACTGTGAAGGACCTCGGCGTTACTCTGGACCCTGATCTCTCTTTTGAAGAACATATCAAGACCATTTCAAGGACAGCTTTTTTCCATCTACGTAACATTGCAAGAATCAGAAACTTTCTGTCCAAAAATGATGCAGAAAAATTAATCCATGCTTTTGTCACTTCTAGGTTAGACTACTGCAATGCTCTACTTTCCGGCTACTCGGATAAAGCACTAAATAAACTTCAGTTGGTGCTAAATACGGCTGCTAGAATCCTGACTAGAACCAAAAATTTTTTATCATATTACTCCAGTGCTAGCCTCTCTACACTGGCTTCCTGTCAAAGCAAGGGCTGATTTCAAGGTTTTACTGTTAACCTACAAAGCATTACATGGGCTTGCTCCTACCTATCTCTCTGATTTGGTCCTGCCGTACATACCTACACGTACACTACGGTCAGAAGACGCAGGCCTCCTAATTGTCCCTAGAATGTCTAAGCAAACAGCTGGAGGCAGGGCTTTCTCCTATAGAGCTCCATTTTTATGGAACGGTCTGCCTACCCATGTCAGAGAAGCAAACTTGGTCCCAA